>NW_023661218.1:0-61274 GCF_015228065.2 Penaeus monodon
CAGTTATAATAGATTTTTTGGCAATAATACTAATAATTAAGATAATAGTAATAATAATAATAATAATAATAATAATAATAATAATATAATATATTAATAAATAAATAATTTAATAATTCAAATGTTATCAAATTCTCTTTATTCTCACTTTTACCATCATTATTGTTATGATTAATACAATTCTGGTAATTATTATCATTATTACCCTAATAATTGCCGAAATACCCAAAGAAATCGAAAAAACGTCATTTTGGAGTATACTCTCAAAAGGCTATATTTCGCTAGATTTTGCCGCTTTTTCGACTTTTGGGAATGTTTTTCTTATACCTTTTTTATATTATATATGGACACAATTCCTGTTATTATCATCATTATTATCATGATTATCATCATTATTATCGTTATCATCATCATTATCATCATTATCATCATTATCATCATCATTATCATCATTATTGCAATTATTATCATCATTATTGCAATTGTTATCATTATTATTGCAATTATTGGAGTTATAGTATATATTTTTGCAATAATACTAATAACCACAACAATAATAATAGTAATAACAATAATAATAACAATAATAACGATTTTATAATAATTATTTATATCATTATCTTAATTAGTATCGTTATTACTGTAATTATTACTGTTATAATAATTATTTTTGCAATTATACTACCAGTACAAATAATAATGATGATAATAATTACAATAATAATATCTAATAACAATATTATAACCACTACATTATTATTATTATACTTATACTTATTATTATTATTGTTATTATTACAGTATAATAGATTTTTGCAATAATACTAATAATTAAGATAATATAATAATAATAATAATAATAATAATAATATAATATAATAATAATTAATAATTATAATAATAATTATAATTATATAATATATATTATAATAATTCAAATTTCACAAAAATCTTGATTCACTTACCATCATTATTGATAAATTAACAATTCTTACCTAAGTTTCATTTTCCATATTTGCAAAATTCCAAAATTTATATCATTTTTGGATAATCTCAAAGGCTAATTTCTTATTTCCTTTATCACTTTGATTTTTTATACCTTTTCATATTATATATATCAATTCTTTATCATATATTATATCATTATTGCATTTTATCATTATTATCAATTATTGATTATCAATTATTTTTCAATATATAATCATAATAATAATATTATCACATATAATTTATCATTATTATGAATATTATTATAATATTTATTAATAATATATAACATAATATTTAATATAATATACAATAATAAATATAATAATAAATAATAATAATAATAATAATAATAATAATATATATATATATATATATAATATATATTATAAGTATTAATAATATTTCAAATGTTATAAAATTTCTTTATTCTACTTTAATACCATATTATTTTATGATTAATACATTATTTAATTATTAATCATTAATTACCTAATAATTGCCGAAATACCAAGAAATCGTAAAAATCATTTTTGGAGTATACTCTCAAAAGGCTTATTTCGCTAGATTTTGCTTTTTCGAATTTTGGAAATTTTATAATTATACCTTTTTATATTATATTGGACACAATTCCTTTATTTCATCTATTTCATGATTATCATCATTTTGATTTTATCAATATCATCATTATCAACATTATCATCATCATTATCAACATAATAGCAATTATTATCATCATTATTTCAATTGTTATATTATTTGCAATTATGGAGTTATAGTATATATTTTTCAATTACTAATAACACAACAATATATATAATAACAATAATATAACAATAATAACGATTTTATAATATTATTTATATCATTATCTAATTAGTATCGTTATTACTGTAATTATTACTGTTATAATAATATTTTTCAATTATATACCAGTACAAATAATAATATGATATATTACAATAATAATACTAATAACAATATTATAACCACATATTATTATATATATTTATAATTATTATTTATATACAGTATAATGATTTATTTGCAATTATACTAATAATTATAATTATATAATAAATAATAATATAATAATAAATAATAATAAAATAATAATAATAATAATAATATAATAATAATATATTAATAAATTAATGTTTTAAATTCCTTTATTCTCACTTTACATCATATGTTATATTAATACAATTCTGGTAATTATTATCATTATTACCCTAATAATTGCCGAAATACCCAAAGAAATCGAAAAAAACGTCATTTTGGAGTATACTCTCAAAAGGCTATATTTCGCTAGATTTTGCCGCTTTTTCGACTTTTGGGAATGTTTTTCTTATACCTTTTTTATATTATATATGGACACAATTCCTGTTATTATCATCATTATTATCATGATTATCATCATTATTATCGTTATCATCATCATTATCATCATTATCATCATTATCATCATCATATTCATCATTATGGCAAGTATTAATCATCATTATTGCCCAATTGTTATCCATTATTATTGCAATTATGGTTTATAGTATATATTTGCAATAATACTAATAACCACAACAATAATAATAGTAATAACAATAATATAACAATTAATAACGATTTTAGAATAATTATTTATATTCATTATCGTAATTAGTTCGTTATTACTGTAATTATTACTGTTTATAATAATTATTTTTGTCAATTTATTACTTACCAGTACAAATAATAATAATGATAATAATAACAATAATAATACTAATAACAATATTATAAACCACTAGCATGATTATGATATTATACTTATACTTATTATTATTATTGTTATTTTTACAGTTATAATAGATTTAATGTCAATAATACTAATAATTAACAAAAAAATAATAATAATAATAATAATAATAATAATAATAATAATAATAATAATAATAATAATAAATTAATAATTATAATATTCCCAAATGTTATCAAAATTCTCTTATTCTCACCTTTTATAATCATTATTGTTATGATTAATACAATTCTGGTAATTTATTATCATTATTACCCTAATAATTGCCGAAACCCCCCCACCCAAAGTGAAATCGAAAAAAACGTCATTTTGGAGTACACTCTCAAAAGGCTATATTTCGATAGATTTTGGCCGCTTTTTCGACTTTTGGAATGTTTTCTTATACCTTTTTTATATTATATATGGAACAATTCCTGTTATTATCATCAGCCATTATCATGATTACATCATTATTATCGTTATCATCATCATATCACAGTATTCATCACTTCTCATCATCATTATCATCAGTATTGCAATTATATCATCATTATTTGCAATTGTATCATATTATTGCCAAATATTGGAGTTATAGTATATTTTTTGCAATAATATAATAAACCACAACAAAAATGATAGTAATAACAATAATTAATAACAATAATAACGAGTTTATAATAATTATCTATATCATTATCTTAATTAGTATCGTTATTACAGGTAATTATTACTGTTATAATAATTATTTTTCAATTTACTTACCAGTACAATAATAATAATGAATAATCTATCATAACAATAATAATACTAATAACAATATTATAAACCACTAGCATGATTATATTATACCTTATACTTATTATTATTATTGTTATTATTACAGTTATATAGATTAGTGGCCAAAAACTATAATTAAGATAATAATAATAATAATAATAATAAATAATAATAATAAAAAGAATAATAAGAAAAATAATAATAATAATAAGAAGAATAATAATAATAATTAATAATATTCAAATGTTATCAAAATTCTCTTTATTCTCACTTTTATTCATCATTTATGTTATGATTAATACAATTCTCGTTAATTATTTTATCATTATTACCCTAAAATTGCCGAATCACCAAAGAAAATCGAAAGAAAAAACGTCATTTTGGAGTCTACTCTCAAAAGGCTATATTGCTAGATTTTGGCCGCTTTTCGACTTTGGGAATGTTTTTCGTATACTTTTTTAATATTATATATGGACACAATTCCTGTATTACATCATCATTATCATGATTATCATCATTATTATCTTATCATCCTCATTATCATCATTATCATCCATTATCACATCATATCATCATTATTGCAATTATATCATCATTATTTGCAATGGTTATCATTATTATTGCACTGATGGAGTAAGTATATATTTTTGCAATAATACTACTAACCACAACAATAATGATAGTAATAACAAAATAATAACAATAATAAACGATTTTATAATAATTATTTATATAATTATCTTAATTAGTATCGTTATTATGTAATTATACTGTTATATAATTATTTTTGCAATTATTACTACCATACAAATATAATAATGATAATAATAACAATAATAATACTAATAACAATATATAACCACTAGCATGATTTTATTTAACTTATACTTATTATTATTATTGTATTTTACAGGTATAATAGATTTATTGGCAATAATACTAATAATTAAGATAATATAATAAATAATAATAATAATAATAAAATAATAATAATAATAATAATAATAATAATTATAATAATAATAATAATAATAATAATAATAATATTCAAATGTTATCATAATTCTCTTTATTATCACTATTATCATCCATTATTGTTATGATTAATACAATTCTGGTACGTAATTATCATTATTACCCTAAGAATTGCGAAATCACCAAAGAAATCGAAAAAACGTCAGTTTGGAGTTACTCTCAAAAGGCTATATTTCGCTAGATTTTTGGGCCGCTTTTTCGACTTTGGAAGTTTTTCTTATACCTTTTTTATATTAATATGGCACAAGTCCTGGATTATCATAATCATTAATCATGATTATCATCATTATTATCGTATCATCCATCATATCATCATTATCATCATTATCATTCCACCATTATTCATCATTTATTGCAATTATTATCATCCTTATTGCAATTGTTAGCATTATTATTGCAATTATTGGGAGGTGATAGTATATATTTTGACAAACTATATAACCACAAACAATAATGATAGTAATAATAATAATAACAATAATACCGATTTATAATAAAGTATTATATCATTCATCTTAATTAGTATCGTTATGACTGTAATTCTTACTGTTATAATAATATTTTTGCAATTTTAACTACAGTACAAAATAATATAATGATAATAATAAACAATTAATAATACTAATAACAAACATTATAAACCACTAGCATGATTATTATTACTGATACTTATCTATTATATTGGTATTATTACAGGCTATAATAGATTATTGGCATAATACTAATAATAAGAAATAATAATATAATAATAAGAATAATAATAATAATAATATAATAATATAATAATAATAATAATAATAAAATAATTAATAATAAATAATAATATTTCCAAATGTTATAAAATTCTCTTTATTCTGCACTTTTAATCATCCATTATTGTTATGATTAATACCAATTCTGGTAATTATTATCATTATTACCTAATAATTGCCCGAAATCACCCAAAGAAATTCGAAAAAACGTCATTTTGGAGTATTTACTCTCAAAAAGGCTATATTTCGCTAGATTTTGCCGTTTTTCGACTTTTGGGAAGTTTTTTCTTATACCTTTTTATATTATATTGACACAATTCTGTTATTATCATCATCATTATCGGATTATCATCATTATTATCGTATCATCATCATTATCATCATTTATCATCATTATCATCATCATTATCATCATTATTGCAATTATTATCATCATTATATTGCAATGTTATCATTATATTGCAATATTGGAGTTATAGTATATATTTTTGCAATAATACTAATAACCACAACAATAATGAATAGTAATAAACAATAATAATAACAATAATAACGATTTTTTATAATAATTATTTATATCATTATCCCCTATTAGTATCGTATTACGTAATTATTACTGTTTAATAATTATTTTTGCAATTATACTACCAGTACAAATAATAATAATTGATAATAATAACAAGAATAATACTAATAACAATATTATAACCAATAGCATGATTATTATTATACTTATACTATTATTATATTGTATTATTACCAGTTATAATAGATTTATTGGCAATAATACTATAATTAAGATAATAATAATTAATATATAATAATAATAATAATAATAATAATAATAATAATAATAATAATAATAATAATAAAAATAATAATAATATAATAATATTCCAAAGTTATCAAAATCTTTCTTTATATTATCCACTTTATCATCATTATTGTTATGATTAATACAATTCTGGTAATTATTAATCATTATTACTAATACATTGCCGAAATCACCAAAGAAATCGAAAAACAACACGTCAATTTTGGAGTTATACTCTCAAAAGTGGCTAGTATTTCGCTTAGATTGCGCTTTTCGACTTTTGGGAATGTTTTTTATACCTTGGTATATTTATATATGGACACAATCCTGTTATTACATCATCATTATCATGATTATCATCATTAGTATCGTTACATCATCATTATCCATCATTAATCCTCATTATCATCATCATTTCATCATTATTGCAAATTATTATCATCATTAATTGCAATTGTTATCATTATTATTGCAATTATTGGAGTTATAGTATATATTTTTGCAAAATACTAATAACCACAACAATAATGATAGTAATAACAGAATAATAAACAATATAACGATTTTATAATAATTATTTAATCTTATCTTAATTAGTACGGTATTACTGTAATTATTACTGTTATAATAAGTATTTTTGCAATTATACTACCAGTTACAAATATAATAATGATAACAATAAACAATAAATAATACTAATAACAATATTATAACACTAGCCTTGATATGATATATATACTTAATTATGATTATTGTTATTATTTACAAGTTATAATAGATTTATTGGGCAATAATACTAATAATAGATAATAATATAATAAATAATAATAATAATAATAATAAATAATAATAAATAATATAATAATAATAATAATAAGAATAATCTTCAAAATGTTATCAAATTCTCTTTATTCTCACTTTTATCATCCTTATGTTATGGATTAATACAATTCTGGTAATATTACAGTATTACCCTAATAATTGCCGAAATCACCAAAGAAATTCGAAAAAAACGGTCATTTTGAGTATACTCTTCAAAAGGGCTATATTTCGCTAGATTTTGCCTCTTTTCGACTTTTGGGATGTTTTGCTTATACATTTTTTTATTATTATATATGGACACAATTCCTGTTATTATCATCATTCATTATCATGGTTATCATCATTATTATCGTTATTCATCATCATTATCACATTATCACATTATCATCATCATCTCATCATATTGCAATTATTATCATCTATTATTGCAATTGTTATCATTATATTGCAATTATGAGTTATAGTATATATTTTTGGCCATAATACTAATAAACCACAACAATAATGATTAGTAATAACCATAATAATAACAATAATAACGATTTTATAATAATTATTATATCATTATCTAATTAGTATCGTTATTGCTGTAATTATTAATGTTATAAAATATTTTTGTAATATACTACCAGTACAAATAATAATACTGATAATAATAACAATAATAATACTATAACAATATTATAAACCATTAGAATGATTATTATTATACTTATACTTATTTTATTATGTATTTATTTACAGTTATAATAGATTTATTGGCAATAATACTAATAATTAAGATAATAATAATAATAATAATAAATAATAATAATAATAATAAAATAATAATATAATAATAATAATATGTCAAATGTATCAAAATTCTCTCTATTCTCACTTTTATCATCATTATTGTTATGATTATACACTGTATGGTAAATTATCATTATTACCCTAATAATTGCCGAAATCACCAAAGGGAAATCGAAAAAAACGTCATTTTGGAGTATACTCTCAAAGGCTATATTCGCTAGATTTTGCGCTTTTCGACTTTTGGGAATGTTTGTCTGATTACCTTTTTTATATTAGTATATGGACACAATTCCTGTTATTATCATCATCATATCATGATTAGATCATTTATTATCGTTTCATCATCATTATCATCATTATCTCATATCATCATCATCATCATCATTATTGCAATTATTATCCTCATTATTGAATTGTTATCATTATTTATGCAATTATGGAGTTATAGTATATATTTGCACTAATAATAAATAACCACAACAATAATGATAGTAATAACATA
Organism: Penaeus monodon; assembly: GCF_015228065.2. Classification (NCBI taxonomy): domain Eukaryota; kingdom Metazoa; phylum Arthropoda; class Malacostraca; order Decapoda; family Penaeidae; genus Penaeus; species Penaeus monodon. The sequence continues at coordinate 8,256 of NW_023661218.1, forward strand.
ATAATAACAATAATAACGATTTTATAATAATTATTATATCATTATCTTAATTAGTATCGTATTACTGTAATTATTACTGTTATAATAATATTTTGCAAATTATACTACCAGTACCAAATAATAATAATGAATAACAACAATAACAATTAATAATACTAATAACAATATTATAACCCACTAGCTGAGTATTATTATACTTATAATTATTATTATTATGTTATTATTACAGTTATATAGATTTATTGGCAATTAAGTACTAATTAATTAAGATAATTAATAATATAATAATAATAATTAATAATAATAATAATAATAATAATAATAAAATACTAATAATATAATAATATTCAAATGTTAGTCAAAAATTCTCTTTATTCTCCACTTTTATCAATCATTATTGTTATGATTAATACCCCCTCCCCTTCCCCAATTCTGGTAATTCTTATCATTATTACCTAAATAATTGCCGACGAAATCACCAAAGAAATCGAAAAAACGTCATTTGGAGTATACTCTAAAAGGCGTATATTTCGCTAGATTTTGCCGCTTTTTCGGGACTTTTGGGGAATGTTTTCTATACCTTTTTATATTATATATGGAAACAATTCCTGTTTATTATCCTCATCATTATCATGATTATCATACATTATTATCGTTATCATCAGCATTATCATCATTACATCATTTACATCATCATTAATATCATTATTGCAATTATTATCATCATATTGCAATGGTTATCATTATTATGCAATTATTGGGTTATAGTTAATTTTTGCAATAATACTAATAACACAACAATAAAGGATAGTAATAACAATAATAATAACAAGAAAATACGATTTTATAATAATTATTTATATCATTATCTAATTAGTATCGTATTACTGTTATTAGTACTGTTATAATAATTATTTTGCAATTATACTACCAGTTACCAAATCATAATAATGATAATAATAACAATAATAATACTAAATAGACAATATTATAACACTAGCATGATTATTATTATACTTATACTTATTATATTATTGTTATTTTACAGTTATATAGATTTTTATTGGCAATAATACTAATAATTAAGCTAATAATAATAATAATAATAATAATATTTATAATAATAATAATAATAATAATAATAATAATAATAATAATAATAATAATAATAATTACTATTCAAATGTTATCAAAATTCTCTTTATCTCAGTTTTTATCATCATTAATTGTTATGATTAATACAATTATGGTATTATTATCATATTACCATAATAAATTGGCGGAAATCACCAAAGAAATCGAAAAACGTCATTTGGAGTATACTCTCAAAAGGCATATTTTCGCCTAGATTTTGCCTCTTTTTCGACTTTTGGGAATGTTTTTCTTATAACTTTTTAGTATTATATATGGACACAATTCCTGTTATTAATCATCATCAATTATCAGGATTATCATCATATTATTCGTTTATCATCATATTAGCATCTATTATCAGTCCATTATCATCATCATTAATCATCATTATTGCAAAATTATTATCATCATTATTGCAATTGTTATCATTATTATTGCAATATTGAGTTTATAGTATTATATTTTTTGCAATAATACTAATAACCCAACAATAATGATAGTAATAACAATAATAATAACAATAAATAACGATTTTATAATAATTATTATATCATGATCTTAATAGTATCGTATTACTGTAATTATTACTGTTATACATAATTATTTTTGCAATCTATAATACCAGTACAAATAATAATAATGATAATAATAAAATAATAATACTAATAACAAGATTATAAACCAACTAGCATGATATTATTATATTATACTTATTATTTTATTGTTATGATTACAGTTATAATAGATTTATTGGCAATAATAATTAATAATTAAGATAATAATAATAATAATAATATAATAAAATAATAATAATAATAATAATAATTAATACTAATAATAATAATAATAATAATAATATTCAAATGTTATTCAAAATTCTCTTTATTCTTCACTTTTATCATCATTTTTGTTAGATTAATTACAATTTCTGGCTAATTATTATCATTATTACCCTAATAATTGCCGAAATCACCCAAAGAAATCGAAAAAAACGTCATTGGAGGTATACTCTCAAAAGGCTAGATTCGCTAGATTTGCCGCTTTTTCGACTTTTGGGGAATGTTTTTCTTATACCTTTTTTTATTAGATATGACCAATCCCTGTTATTATCATCATCATATTCATGATTGTCATCATTATTAATCGTTATCATCAGCATTATCTCATATCATCATATCATTCATCATTAATTTTTCCATGCATTATTGCAATGATTACATCATTATGCAATTGTTATCATTATTATTGCAATTATTGGAGTTATAGTAATATTTTTGCAATAAGACTAATAAACCACAAACAATAATGATAGTAATAACAATAATAATAACAATAATAACGATTTTATAATAATTATTTTATCATTATCTTAATTAGTATCGTTATTTACTGTAAATTATTACTGTCTATAATAATTATTTTTGCAATTATACTACGTACAAATAATAATAATGATAATAATAACAATAATAATACTAATAACAATATTATAAACCACTAGAATGATATTATTATACTTAGACTTATTATTATTATTGTTTATTATTACAGTTATAATTAGATTTATTGGCAATTAATACTAATAATTAAGATAATATGAATAATAAATAATAATAATTAATAATAAATATTAATAATAATAATAAGAATAATAATAATTAATAATAATAATATTCCAATGTTATCAAATTCTCTCATTCTCCACTTTGATCATCATATTGTTATGATTATACAATTCTGGTAATTATATAATTTATTACCCTAATAATTGCGAAATCACCAAAGAAATCTAAAAAAACGTTCATTTTGGAGTTACTCTCACAAGGCTATATTTCGCTAGATTTTTGCCGCTTCTTTCGACTTTTGGATGTTTTTCTTATACCTTTTATATTATATAGGACACAAATTCCTGTTATTATTCATCATAATTATTCATGATTATCATCATTATTATCCTTATCATCATCATTATAATCATTATCATATTATCATCATCATTATCATCCATTATTGCAATTATTATCATCCATTATTGCAATGGTATAATTATTATTGCAATTATTGGAAGTTATGTATATATTTTGCCAATAATTACTAATAAACACAACAATAAGGATAGTAATAAAATAATTAATAACAATAATAACCTCGATTTTATTAATAATTATTATATTCTTCATCTTTAAATAGTATAGTTATATGTAATTATTACTGTTATAATAAGTAATTTTTGCAATTACTACTACCAGTTACAAATAAAATATGATTAATAATAAAATAATAATACGAATAACAATAGTATAACCACTAGCATGATAGTATTATACTTATACTTATTATTATTATTGGTATTTTACAGTTATAATAGATTTATTGGACAATAATACAAGAATTAAGATAATAATAATAATAATAATAATAATAATAATAATAATAATAATAATAATAATAATAATAATAATAATAATAATAATAATAAGAATAATATTCAAATGTTATCAAAAGTCTCTTTATTCTCACTTTTATCATCAATTTATTGTTATGATTAATACAATTTGGTATTAGTATCAATATTACCCTAAAGAACTGCCGAAATCAACCAAAGAAATAGAAAAAACGTCATTTTGGAGTATACTCTCAAAAGGCTATATTTCGCTAGATTTTGCGCTTTTTTTTCGGGACTTTTGGGAATGTTTTTCTTATACCTTTTTTATATGATATATGGGACCCAATTCCTGTTATTATCATCATCATTATCATGATTATCATCATTATTATCGTTATCATCATCATTATCATCATTACATATTATTCATCATCATTATCATCATATTGCAATTATTTATCATAATTATGCAATTGTTATCATTATTATTGCAATTATGGAGGTTTATAGTATATATTTTGCAATAATACTAATGAACCACAACAATAATGATAGTAATAACAATAATAATAACAATAATAACGAATTTATAATAATTATTATATCATTATCTTAATTAGTATCGTTATTACTGAATTATACTGTTTATAATAATTATTTTTGCAATTATACTACCAGTACAATAATAATAATGATGAAATCATAACAATAATAATACAATAACAATATTAGTAAACACTAGCATGATTATTATTATACGTTATACTTATTATTATTATCGTTATTATTACAGTTATAATAGATTATTGGGCCAATAATACTAATAATTAAGATAATAATAATAATAATAATAAATAATAATAAATAATAATAATAATAATAATAATATGAAAATGTTATCAAAATTTCTCTTTATTCTCACTTATCATCATTATGTTAGGATTAATACAAACTCTGGTAATTTATTATCATTATACCCTAATAAATTGCCGAAATCACCAAAGAAATCGAAAACCGTCATTTTGGGAGTATACTCTCAAAAGCGATATTTCGCTAGATTCTGCCTCTTTTTTCGACTTGTGGAATGTTTTATTATACCTTCTTTTATATTATATATGGACCAATTACTGTTATTATTCATCACATTATCATGATATCATCATTATTATGTTATCATCATTCATTATCATCATTATCATCATTATCATCACATTATCATCATTATTGCAATATTTATCATTAATGCAATTGTTACTCATTATTATTGAATTATTGGAGTATAGTATATATTTTTGCAATAATACTAAAAACCACACCAATAATGATAGTAATAACAATAATTTAAAAACAATAATAACGATTTTATAATAAATTATATCATTATCTTAATTAGTATCGTTATTACTGTAATTATTACCTGTTAAAATAATTATTATTGCAATAATACTACCAGTACAAAAAATAATAAAGATAATAATAACAATAATAATACTAATCAACAATATTATAAACCACTAGCATGATTATTATTATACATATGATTATTATTATTGCTTATTATTACAGTTATAATAGATTTATTGGCAATAATACTATAATTAAGATCATAATAATAATAATAATAATAATACTAATAATAATAATAATAATAATAATAAATACTAATAATAATATTCAAATGTTAGCAAAAATTCTCTTGATTCTCACTTTTATCATCATTATGTTATGATTAATAAAAATTCTGGTAAAGTATTATCATTATACCTAATAATTTGCCGAAATCACCCAAAGAAATCGAAAAACGTCATTTTGGAGTATACTCTCCAAAAGGCTATATTTCGCTAGATTTTGCCGCTTTTTCGACTTTTGGGAATGTTTTTCTTATTACCTTTTTTATATTATATATGGACACAATTCTGTTATTATCTCATAATCCTTATATGATATCATCATTATTACGTTATAATCATCATTATCATCATGATCCTCATTATCATCATCATTATCATCATTATTGCAATTATATCCTCATTATGCAATTGTTATCATTATTATTGCAATTATTGGAGTTATAGTATATATTTTTGCAATACTACTAATAACCACAACAATAATGATAGTAAAAACAATAATAATAACAATAATAAACGATTTTATAAATAATTATTTATATCATATCTTAATTAGTATCGGTATTACTGTAATTATGTACTGTTATAATAATTATTTTTGCAATTATACTATCAGTAAAATAATAATAATGAAACAATAACAATAATAATACTAATAACAATATTATAAACCCACTAGCATGATTATTATTATACTGTATACTTATTATATTATTGTTATATTACAGTTATAAATAGATTTATTGGCAATAATACTAATAATGAAAGATAATAATACTAATAATAAAATAATAATAATAAAATTAACAATAATAAGTAATAATAATAATGTAATAATAATAATACTAATAATAATAATATTCAAATGTATCAAAATCTCTTATATTCTCACTTTATTCAGCATTATTGTTAGATTAATACAATTTGGTAATTATTATCATTATACCCTAATAATTGCCTTTTTTTCTGCGAAAATCACCAAAGAAATCGAACAAAAACGGTCATGGAGTATACTCTCAAAAAGGCTATATTTCGCTAGTTTTGCCCGCTTTTTCGACTTTGGAAGTTTTTCTTATACCTTTTTTATATATATATGGACACCATTCCTGTTATTATCATCATCATATCCATGATTATCATCCTATTATCGTTATAATTCATCATATATCAATTATCATCATTATCATCATCATATCATCCATTATTTCAATTATTATCATCATTATTGCAATTGTTATCATTAGTATTGCCAAAATTATTGGAGTTATAGTATATATTTTTGCCAAATATACTAATACCCACAACACTAATGAAGTAATAACATAAATAATAGCAATAATAACGCTTTTCTAATATTATTTAGACATTATCTAATTAGTAATCGTATTACTGTAATTATTACTGTTATAATAATTATTTTTGCAATTATACTACCAGTACAAATAATAATAATGATATAATAACAATAAGAATACTAATAACAATATTATAAAAAACCCCCCCCCCAACTAGATGATTATTATTATACTTATACGTAGTATTATTATTGTTATTATTACATTATAATAGATTTATTGGCATAATACTAATAATTAAGATAATAATAATAATAAATAATAATAATAATAATAATAATAATAATAATAATAATAATAATAAAATATAATTAATATAATAATAATAATAATAATATTCAATGTTATCAAAATCTCTTGTATTCTCACTTTACATCAGTCATGTTATGATTAATACAATTCTGGTAATTAGTATCATTATTACCTAATAATTGCCGAAATTCACCCAAAGAAATCGAAAAAAACGTCATTTTGGAGTATACTCTCAAAAGGCTATATTCGCTAGATTTTGCCGCTTTTCGACTTTTGGAGAATGTTTTTCTTATACCTTTTTTATATTATATATGGGACACAATTCCGTTATTATCATCATCATTATCATGATTACATCCATTATATCGTTATCATCATCTCCTTATATCATTATCAGCATTATCCTCATGTTCATTTATCATCATTATTGCAAATTATTATCATCATTATTGCAATTGTGTATCATATTATTGGCAATATTGGAGTTTATAGTTAATAACAATTTTGCATAATACTAATAACCACAACAATAATGATAGTATAATAACAATAATAATAACAATAATAACGATTTTTATAATAAATTATTTAATATCATTATCCTTAATTAGTATCGTTATTACTTTAATTATTAAGTTATAATAATGATTTTTGCAATTATACTACCAGTACAAAATAATTAATAATGATAATAATAACAAAATAATACTAATAACATATTAAACCACTAGCATGATATTATTATACTTATACTTATTATTATTATTGTTATTTATTACAGGTTATAATAGATTATGGCAATAATACTATACTAAGCTAATAATAATAATAATTAATAATAATAATTAATACATAATATAATAATAATATAATAATAATACTAATACTACTATTCAAATGTATCAAAAATCTCTTTATATCACTTTTATCATTCTCATATGTTATGACTTAATACAATTCTGGTAATTATTATCATTATACCCCCTAATAATTGCCGAAACACCAAAGAAAAGCGAAAAAACGTCATTTTGGAGTAACTCTTCATAAGGCTATAATTTCAGCAGATTTTTTGCCGCTTTTTCGACTTTTGGGACGTTTTTCTTTCCCTTTTTTTATTATATATTGGACACAATTACTGTTAATTATCATCCATCATTATCATGATTATATCTTATTATCCTTATCATCATCATTATAATCATTATCTCATATCATTTTTTTTCATCAGTATTCATTCATTATTGGCAATTATTATCATCATATTGCAATTGTTATCATTATTATTGCAATTATTGGAGTTATAGTAATATATTTTGCAATAATACTAATTAAACCACAAACAATAATGATGTAATAAACAATAATAATAACATAATAACGATTTTATAATTATTATTATATCTTTATCTTAATTAGTATCGTTATTACTGTAATATTACTGTATTATAATAATTAATTTTTGCAATTATACTACCAGTACAAATAATAATAATGATAATAATAAAACAATAATAATACTAATAACCAATATTATAACCACATAGCCATTGATTATTATTATACTATACTTATATTATTATTGTTATTATTACAGTTATAATAGGATTTATGGCAATAATATAATAATTAAGATAATAATCATAATAATAATAATAATACATAATAATAATAATAATAATAATAATAATAATAATAATATTTCCAATGTTATCAAAATTCTCTTTATCTATTTTATCATATTATTGTTATGATTATACAATTTCTCGGAATTAATTATCAATATTACCTAATTAACTGCCGAAAATCACCAAAGAATCGACAAAAACGTCATTTTTGGAGTTAATAATCTCACCAAGGGCTATAATTTCGCTAGATTTTGCCGCTTTTTCGACTTTTGGGAAATGTTTTGCTTATACTTTTTTATATAAAAAAATATTATGGACACAATTCCTGTTATTATCATCATCATTATCATGATTATCATCATTATTATCGTTATCATCGATATTATCATCATTATCATTCATTATCATCAGTCCTTATCATCATATTGCAATTATTATCATCATATTGCAATTGTATCATTATTATTGCAATATTGGAGGTATAGTATATATTTTTGCAAATAATACTAATAACCACAACAATAATGATAGTAAACAATAATAATAACAATTAATAACGATTTTAAATAATGTATTTATCTCATTATCTATTAGTATCGATATTACTGTAATTATTACTGTTATTAAAATTATTTTGCAAATTATACTACCAGTAACAAATTAATAATAATGATAAAATAACAATAATAATACTAATAACAATTATTATAACCACTAGCAGGATTATTATTATACTTATTACTTATTATTCTTATTGTTATTATGTTACAGTTATAATAGATTTATTGGCAATAATACTAATAAAAAAGATAATAATAATAATAATAATAATAATAATATAATAATTAATAATAATAATAATTAATAAATAAATATTCAAAATGTTATCAAAAATTCTCTTTATTCTCACTTTATCAATCATTATTGTTATGATAATACATTCTGGTAATTATTATCATTATTACCCTAATAAGTGCCGAAATCACCAAAGAAACGAAAAAAACGTCATTTTTGGAGTATACTCTCAAAAGGCTATACTTCGGCCTAGATTTTGCCGCTTTTTCGGAGCTTTTGGGGAATGTTTTTCTTATACCTTTTTTATATTATATATGGACACAATTCCTGTTATTATCATCATCATTATCATGATTATCATCATTATAATCGTTATCATCATCATTATCATCATTATCATCATTATCATCATCATTATCATCATTATTGCAATTATTATCATCATTATTGCAATTTTTATCATTATTATTGCAATTATTGAGTTATAGTATATATTTTTGCAAAAATACTAATAACCACAACAATAATATAGTAATAACATAATAATAACAATAATAACGATTTTATAATAATTATTTATATCATTATCTTAATTAGTATCGTTTTTATGTAATTATTAATGTTATAATAATTTTTTTTGCAATTATACTACCAGTAATTATAATAATAATATATAATAATAAAATAATAATACTAATAACAATATTATAACCACTAGCATGATTATTATTATACTTATACTTATTATTATTATTGTTATTATTACAGTTATAATAGATTTATTGGCAATAATACTAATAATTAAATAATAATTAATAATAATAATATAATAATATAATATAATAATAATAATAATAATATAATAAATAATAATATAATAATAATATATTCAATGTTATCAAATTCTCTTTATTCTCACTTTTATCATCATTATTGTTATGATTAATACAATTCTGGTAATTATTATCATTATTACCCTAATAATTGCCGAATCCCAAAGAAATCGAAAAACGTCATTTTGGAGTATACTCTCAAAGCTATATTTCGCTAGATTTTGCCGCTTTTTCGACTTTTGGGAATGTTTTTTCTTATACCTTTTTTATATTATATATGGACACAATTCCTGTTATTATCATCATCATTATCATGATTATCATCATTATTATCGTTTATCATCATATTATCATCATTATCATCATTATCATCATCATATCATCATTATGCAATTATTATCATCATTATTGCAATTGTTATCATTATTATTGCAATTATTGAGTTATAGTATATATTTTGCAATAATTAATAACCAAACAATAATATAGTAATAACAATAATATAACATAATAACGATTTTATAATATTATTTATATCATTATCTAATTAGTATCGTTATTACTGTAATTATTACTGTTAATATATTTTGCAATTATACTCAGTACAATAATAATGTAATAATAACATATATACTAATAACAATTTATACCTACATATATTATATACTTATCTTATTATTATTATTGTTATTATTACATTATAATAGATTTTTGCAACATAATATAATTATAATAATATATAATAATATAAAATATAATAATATATAAAAAATAATATATAATATAATATAATAATATTAAATGTTATCAAATTCTCTTTATTCTCACTTATCTCATTATTGTTATGATTATACAATTCTGGTAATTTTATCATTATTACCCTAATATTGCGAATCACAAAGAAATCGAAAAACGTCTTTTGGAGTATACTCTCAAAGGCTATATTTCGCTAGATTTTGCCGCTTTTTCGCCTTTTGGATGTTTTTTTATACCTTTTTTATTTATATATGGACACAATTCCTGTTATTATCATCATCATTATCATGATTATCATCATTATCATCATCATTATCATCATTATTGCATTATTCATCATTATTGCAATTGTTATCATTATTATTGCAATTATTGGAGTTATAGTATATATTTTTGCAATAATACTATAACCACAACAATAATGATGTAATAACAATAATAACAATAATACCGATTTTATAATTATTTATATCATTATACTAATATATCTATTACTGTAATTATTATTATAATAATTATTTTGCAATTAACACAGTAAAATAATATATATATTACTAATATATCTTAATATGTTATATCACGTTAAGATTATTTTGCAATTATACTACCATACTATTATTATAATGTAATAATATATTAATAATCTATAAAATATTATAACACTAGCATGAATTATTATAATACTATACTATTATTATATTTATAATACAGTAATAATAATTATTGGCAATAATACTAATAATTAGATATATAATTATAATAATAATTAATATATTATATATTATATATAATTAATAATTGTAATATACATAATAATTAATAATTTCAAATTTATCAAAATTCTTTTATTCTCACTTTTATCATCATTATTTGTTAGATTATACAATTCTGGTAATTATTATCATTATTATCCCTAATATTGCCGAAATCACCAATAATCGAAAAAACGTCATTTTGGAGTATATCTCAAAAGTTATATTTTCGCAGATTTTTTGCCTGCTTTTTCGACTTTTGGCAATGTTTTTCTTATACCATTTTTTATATTATATATGGACAATTCTATTATTATCATCATTTATATGATTATCACATAATATCGTATCATCATCATTATCATCATATATCATATTCATCATCATTATCATCATTATTGCAATTATTATCATCATTATTGCAATTGTTATCATTATTTTGCAATTATTAGTTATAGTATATATTTTTGCAATAATACTAATAAACCACAACAATAATGATAGTAATAACAATATAATAACATAATAACGATTTTATAATAATTATTTATATCATTATCTTAATTAGTATCGTTTTTATTACTGTAATTATTACTGTTATAATAATTATTTTTGCAATTATACTACAGTAAAATAATAAATATGAATAATAATAACAATAATAATAATAATAAATATTATAACCATAGCAAATTATATATTATACTTATACTTTTATTATTATTGTTATATTACAGTTATAATAGATTTTATTGCAATAATATATCTTAAGATATAATAATAATAATAATATCATAATTATAATAATAATAATATATACGTAATAATATATAATAAATAATAATATTCAAATGTTATCAAAATTCTCTTTTTCTCACTTTTTCATCATTATTGTTATGATTTAATACATTCTGTAATTATTATCATTATTACCCTAATAATTGCCGAAATCACCAAGAAATCGAAAAAACAGTCATTTTGGGAGTATACTCTCAAAGGCTATATATTCGCTAGATGTTTTGCGCGTTTTTCGCTTTTTGGAATGTTTTTCTTAGACCTTTTTTATATTATATGTGGCACAATTCCGGTTATTATCTCATCATTATCATGATTATCATCATTATTATCGTTATCATCATCATTTATCATCATTATCATCATTATCATCATCATTACATCATTATTGCAATTAGTATCATCATTATGCAATTGTTATCATTATTATTGATTGCAATTAATTGGAGGGTTAGTTATATTTTTGCAATAATAATAATAACCAGAACAATATGATAGTAATAACATAATATCAACAATAATAACGATTTTATAAATATCTTTATTCATTGATCTTAATTAGTATCGTTATTACTGTAATTATTAACTGTTATACTAATTATTTTTGCAATTATACTACCATACAAGTAATAATAATGAATAATAAATAACAATACATAATACAATAACAATTGATAACCACTAGCATGATTATTATTACTTATACTTATTATTATTATTGTTATTATTACAGGTATAATAGTATTTTGGCATAATACTATAATTAGGATAAATAATAATTATAGTAATCATCCTAATAATAATACAAATAATATAATATAATAATAATAATAATTAATAATAATAATATCAATGGTCTCAAAATTCCTCTTTATTCTAACTTTAATCATCTTATTGTTATGAATTAATACAATTCTGGTATATATTTCATTATTACCGCTAATAATTGCCGAAATCACCAAAGAATCGAGAAAAACGTCATTTTGGGAGTTACTCTTCAAAAGCTATATTCGCTAGAATTTTGCCGCTTTTTTCGACTTTTGGAAATGGGAATGTTTTTTTTCTTATACCTTTTTTTATATTTTTATTATGGACTAACAATTCTTGTTTATTATCGCAGCATTATCTGATTATCATCATTATTATCGTTATCATCTCATTAATCTCATTATCATCATTATCATCATCATATCATCATTCTTCAATTCTTATCATCATTATTGCAATTGTTATCATATTATTGCAATTATTGGATTATAGTTTTTTTTGTTTATCTATTTTTTGCAAATAATACTAATAACCAAACAATAATGAGAGTAATAACAATAATAATACAATAATCACGATTTTATTAATTAATTAATTTATCTCATTATCTTAAATTAGTATCGTTATTAACTGTAATTATTACTGTTATAATAATTATTTTTGCAATTATACTACCCAGTACAATAATTAATAATGATAACAATAAACATAATTAATACTAATAACAATATTATAGAACGCACTACATGATTATTATTATACTTATACTTATTATTATTATTGTTTTATTACAGGTTATAATAGATTTATTGGCAATACTACTAGTAATTAAGATAATAATAATAATAATAATAAAATAATAATAAGATAATAATAATAATAATAATAATATAAATATAATATATTCAAATGTTATCAAAATCTCTTTTATTCTCACTTTTAGTGCATCATTATTGTTATGAGTTAATACAATTCTGGTAATTATTTCATTTTATTTTTCTTTACCCTACTAATTGCCGAAATCACCAAAGAAATCGAAAAAAGCGTCCATTTTGGAGTATACTCTCAAAGCTATATTTCGCTAGAATTTTGACCGCTTTTTTTCGACTTTTGGGAATGTTTTTCTTATTTATACCCTTTTTTATATTATATATGGACACAATTCCTGTTATTACATCCTCATTATCATGATTTATCATCATTATTATCGTTATCATCATCATTATCCTCATTAGCATCATTATCATCATCATTATCATCTTATTGCATTATTATCATCCTTAATGCAATTGTTATCATTATTATTGCAATTATTGGAGTTATGTATATATTTTTGCAATATATACTATACCACAACAATAATGATAGTAATAAAATAATAATAACAATAATAAAACGATTTTTTATAATAATTATTTAATCATTTCTTAATTTAGTATCGTTATTACTGTAATTATTACTGTTATAATAATTATTTTTTGCAATTATACTACCAGTATCAAATAATATAATGATAACAATTAACAATAATAATACTAATAACATATTATACCACCGCATTATTATTATTTATACTTTACTTATTATTATTATTGTTATTATTACAGTTATAATAGATTTATTGGCAATCATAATAATAATTAAGAATTAGTAATACATAATATGTAATAATAATATAATAATAATAATAATATAATATATAATAATAATAATAATAATAATATTCAAATGTTATCAAAATTTCTCTTATTCCTCACTTTTATCTCATTATTGTTATGATTAATACAATTCTGGTAATTATTTATCATTATTACCCTAAATAATTCCGAAATCACCAAAGAATCGAAAAAAAACGTCATTTTGGAGTATACTCTCAAAAGGCCTATTTCGCTAGATTTTTGCCGCTTTTTTTCGACTTTTGGGAATGTTTTTTCTTATAAACTTTTTTATATTATATATGGACAAGACAATTCCTGTTATTATCAACACATCATTATCATGATTATCATCATTATTATCGTTATCATCATCAGTATCATCATCATCAAATCATTATCATCATCACTATTATCATCATTATTGCAATTATTATCTCATTTTGCACTTGTTATCATTAATTATTGCAATTATTGGAGTTATAGTATATATTGTTTGCAATAATACTATTACCACAACAAATCATGATAGTAATAACCATAATATAACAATAATACGATTTTTATAATAATTATTATATCATTATCTTAATTATTATCGTTATTACTGTATTTTCCTGTTATAATAATTATTTTTTGCAATTATACTACCAGTACAATAATAATATGATATAATAACAATAATAATACAATAACACTATTATAACCACTAGCATGATTATTATTATACTTATACTTATTATTATTATTGTTTATATTACAGTTATAATAGATTTATTGGCAATAATACTATTTAAGAATATAATAATAATAATAATAAAAATAATAAATAATAATCTAATAATAATATAATAATAATAAAATAATAATAATAATATAAATGTTATCAAAATTCTCTTTATTTCGCACTTTTATCATCATTATTGTTATGATTAATACATTCTGGTAATTATATCATTATTAACCTAATAATTGCCGAAATCCCAAGAAATCCGAAAAACGTCATTTTGGGAAGTATCTCTCAAAAGGCTATTTTCGCTAGATTTTTGCGCTTTTTCGCTTTTTGGGAATGTTTTTCTTATACTTGTTTTATATTATATATGGACAAATCCTCTGTTATTATCATCATCATTATCATGCTTATCATCATTATTATCGTTATCATCATCATTATCAATCTTATCATCATTATCATCAATCATTATCATCATTATGCAATTATTATCATCAAGTATTGCAATTGTTATCATTATTATTGCAATTATTGGGGTTATAGTATATATTTTTTGCAATATACTAATGACCACAACAATCATGATAGTAATAACAATAATAATAACAATAATAACGATTTTTCTAATAATTATTTATATCTTTCTTAATTAGTATCGTTATTACTGTAATTATTACTGTTATAATAGATTTATTTTTGCAATTATACTACCAGTACAAATAATAATAAATGATAACAATACATAATAAATACTAAATAACAATATTATAACCACTAGCAGGATTATTATTATACTTATACTTATTATTATTATTGTTATTATTACAGTTATAATAGATTTATTGGCAATAATAACTAATAATTAGATAATATAATATAATAATAAATAATAATAATAATAAATAATAATATATACTATAATATACTAATAATA
Source organism: Penaeus monodon (assembly GCF_015228065.2). Taxonomy (NCBI): domain Eukaryota; kingdom Metazoa; phylum Arthropoda; class Malacostraca; order Decapoda; family Penaeidae; genus Penaeus; species Penaeus monodon. The sequence goes on from NW_023661218.1 coordinate 24,660, forward strand.
ATATAATATTCAAATGTTATCAAAATTCTCTTTATTCTCACTTTTATCATCATTATTGTTATGATTAATACAATTCTGGGTAATTAATTAATCATTATTACCCTAATAGTTGCGAAATCACCAAAGAAATCGAAAAAACGTCATTTTGGATTCTAACCTCAAAAGGCTATATTTCGCTAGATTTTTGCCGCTTTTTTCGACTTTTGGGAATGTTTTCTTATACCTTTTTTATTAATATATGGACACATTCTGTTTATTATCATCATCATTATCATGATTATCACAATTATTATCGTTATTATCATCTTAATCATCATTATACATCATTGATCATCATCATATCATCATTATTGCATTATTATCATCATTATTGCAATTTTATCATTCTTATTGCAATTTTGGAGTTAGAGTATATATTTTTTGGCATAATCTAATAACCACAACAATAATGATAGTAATAACGATAATATAACAATATACGATTTTATATAATTATTTATATCCTTATCTTAATTGTATCGTTATTACTGTAATTATTACTGTTATATAATTATTTTTGCAATTCATAACTACCTAGTAACCAATAATAATAATGTAATATAACAATAATAATACTATATAACGATATTATAACCACTAGCATTGATTATATTATACTTATAACTTATTATTATTATTGTTATTATTACAGTTATAATAGATTTATTGGCATATACTAATAATTAAGAAATAATAAATATAAATATAATAATAATAATAATAATAATAATAATAATAATAATAATAATAAAATAATAATAATAATATTCACAATGTTATCAAAATTCTCTTTATTCTCACTTTTACATCATTCTGTTTATGATTCATACAATTCTGGTAATTATTATCATTATTACCCTATAATATGGCCGAATCACCAAGAAATCGAAAAAAAACGTCATTTTGGAGTATACTCCTCAAACTATATTTCGCTAGATTTTGCCGCTTTTTCGACTTTTGGGATGTTTTTGCTTTACCTTTTTTATATTATATATGGAACACAATTCCTGTCTATTATCATCATCATATCATGATTTCATCAATATTTATCGTTATCATCTCATTATCACATATAATCTTATCATCATCATTATCATCATTATTGCAATATTATCATCATTATTGCAATTGTTATTCATTATTATTGCACATTATTGGAGTTTAGAGTAAATATTTTTGCATAATACTAATAACCACAACCATATGATATTAATAACAATAATAATAACAATAATACCGATTTTAATAATATTATTTATATCATTATCTTAATTAGTGAGCGTTATTACTGTAATTATTACTGTTTATAATAATATTTTTGCAATTTATCTACCATTACAAATAATAAATAATGATACAATAACAATAATAATCGAATAACAATATTATCCACTAGCATGAGTGTTAATTAATACTTATACTTATTTATTATTATTGTTATTATTACAGTTATATAGATTTATGGCAATAATAGCTAATAATTAAGATAATAATCATAATAAATAATAATCCTACTAATAATAAATAATAATAATAATAATCATAATAATAATGATAATATAGTAATAATAATGATAACATTCAATGTTATCAAAATTCTCTTTTCTCACTTTTATCATCATTATTGTTATGATTCATACAATTCTGGTTAAAAAAAAAAAAAAATTTTTTATTATCATTATTTACTCTAATAATTTGCCGAAATCACAAAGAACATCGAAACACGGGTCATTTTGGAGTATACTCTCAAAAGCTATATTTCGCTAGATTTTGCCGCTTTTTCGCCTTTTGGGAGTGTTTTTCCCTTATTACCTTTTTTATATTATATATGGCACATTCCGTTATTATCATCATCATTATCATGATTATCATCATTATGATCGTTTATCTCATCCATTATCATCTTATCATCATTATCATCATCATTATCATCATTATTGCAATTATTAATCATCATATTGCAATTGTTTCATTATTATTGCAATTATTGGAGTTATAGTGTACTATATTTTTGCAATACTACTATAACCACAACAATAATGATAGTAATAACGAATAATGAATAAAATAATAAGATTTTACTAATATTATTTATAGCCTTATCTTAATTAGTATCGTTATTCGGTAATTATTACTGTTATAATATTATTTTTGCAATTATACGACGCAGTACAAATATATATGTAATACTAACAATAATAATACTAAATCAATATTATAACCACTAGCATGATTCTTATTATAACTTATACTTATTTTATTATTGTTAGTTATTACAGTTTATAATGTTTATTGGCATAAATACTAATAATTAAGATAATAATAATTAATAATATAATAATAATAATAAGAATGATAATAATAATAATAATAATAATTAATAATCATAATGTCAAATGTTATCACAATTCTCTTTATTCTCACTTTTAAATCATCATTTTGGTATGATTAATACAATTCTGGTAATTATTATCATTATTACCCTAATAAGTGCCGAAATCACCCTAACGAAATCGAAAAAAACGTCATTTTGAGTAATACTCTCAAAAGGCTATATGTCGCTAGATTTTGCCGCTTTTTTTTCGAATTTTTTGGGAAGTTTTTTTATAACCTTTTTTATATTATATATGGACACAATTCCTGTTATTATCTATCATCATTATCATGATTATCATCATTATTATCGTTTCATCAGTCATTATCATCATTATCATCATTATCATCATCATTATCATCAATTATGCAGATTATTTATCATCAATTGTTGCACATTGTTATCATTAATTATTGCAATTATTGGAGTTATAGTTATATTTTGTAAAAATAATCTAATACACCACCACAATATGATAGTAATAACAATAATCATAACAATTTTAATACGATTTTATAATAATTAATTTATATCGTGTCTTAATTAGTATCGTATATTACCTGTATTGATTACTGTTATAATATTATTTTTGCAATTATACTACCAGTACAAAATAATAATAATGAGAACAATAACAGTAAGAATAATAATACATATTATACCACTATCGTGAATTATTATTATACTTATACTTATTATTATTATTGTTATTATTACGGTTATATAATTTATTGGCAATAATACTAATAATTAAGAATATAATAATAATACTAATAATAATTAATAATATCATAATAAAACTATAATAATAATATAAATAATAATAATGCTATCAAATGTTTATCAAAATTCTCTTTATTCTCCTTTTTATCATCATTATTGTTTATGATTAATACAATTCTGGTATTATTATCATTATTACTCCTAATAATTGCCGAAATCACCAAAGAAATCGAAAAACGTCATTTTGGAGTATACTCTCAAAAGGCTATATTTCGCTAGATTTTGCCGCTTTTTCGACTTTTGGGAATGTTTTTTACTTAACCTTTTTAATTTATATATGGGCCAATTCCCTGTTTATTATCATCATCATTATCATTATTATCATCATTATTATCGTTGGCATCATCATTATCATCATTATCATCATTATCATCATCATTATCAGCATTATTGCAATTATTATCTCCATTATTCAATTGTTTATCATTATTCTTGCAATTATTGGAGTTATAGTATATATTTTTGCAATAATACTAATAACCACATAATAATGTAGTAATAACAATAATATAACATATAACGATTTTATAATAATTTATTTATATCAATTATCTTAATTAGTATCGTTTCTGTAATTATTACTGTTTATAATAATTATTTTTGCAATTATCTATACCAGTACAAATATCATAAATGATATAATAACATATATACTAATAACAATATTATAACCACTAGCATGAATTATTATTATACTTTATACTTTATTATTTATTATTGTTATTATTCTTAACGTTATAATAGATTTTTGGCATAATACTACAATTACTGATAATAATAATAATAATAATAATAATATAATAATAATAATATAAATAATAATATAATAATAATAATAATAATTATATTCACATGTTATCAAATTCTCTTTATTCTCACTTTTGAGGTCTCATTAGTGTTATGATTAATACCATTTCTGGTATTATTTATCTTATTACCCTAATAATTTGCGAATCAACCAAAAAAATCGAGAAAACGTCATTTGGAGTTAGCTCTCAAAGGCTATATTTTCGCTAGATTTTTGCCCTTTTTCGAACTTTTGGAATGTTTTTCTTATCCTTTTTTATATTATTAATGGACACAATTCTGTTATTAACATCATCATTATCATGATTATCATCATTATTATCGTTTATCAATCACATTACATCATTTAAAATTCCATCATTTCATCATCCATATCATCATTATTGCAATTATTATCATCATTATTTCAATGGTTAATCATTATTATTGCAATTATTGAGTTCTATGTATATCTTTTTGCAATAATACTACTAACCACAACATATGATAGGAATAAAACAATATAATAACATAATACCGATTTTATAATAATGATTTATTCATTATCTTAATTGTAATCGTTATTACTGTAATTTTACTGTTATAATACTTCTTTTTTGCAATTATACGACAGTACAAATAATAATAATGATAACAGTAACAATATAATCTAACAACAATATTATAACCACTAGCATGATTTATTATTTACTTAACTTATTATTATTATTGTTTATTATTACAGTTTATAATAGATTTATTGGGTCAATAATAACTATAAGTAGGATAATAGTATAATATAATAATAATAGTAATAATAATAATATAAATAATAATAATAATAATAATAATAATACTCAATAATATATTCAAATGTTTGTCAAAATTCTCTTTATTCTCACTTTATCATCATTATTGTTATGATTAATACACTTCCTGTATTATTATCATTAGTACTCTAATAATTGCCGAAATCACCAAGAACTCGAAAAAACGTCCATGTGGGAGTTACTCTCAAAGGCTATCTTTTCGCTAGAGTTTGGCCGCTTTTTCGACTTTTGGGATGTTTTTTCCTTATAACCTTTTTTTATATTTATATATGGACACATTCCTGTTATATCATCATCATCATTATCATGATTAATCATCATTATTATCGTTATCATCATCATTATCATCATTATCATCATTATCATCATCCAAATTATCTCATTATTGCAATTATTAATCATCATTATTGCAATTGTTATCATTATTTTGCAATTAATTGGAGTTATAGTATATATTTTTGCAATAATCCTAATACCACACAATAGTGATAGTAATTAACAATAATAATAAATAATCACGTTGTTATAATAATTATTTATATCATTAGCTTATTAGTATCGTTATTACTGTAATTATTACTTTAAATAATTATTTTTTTTGCAATTATACTGACCAGTACAAATAATCATAATGATTATACAATAATAATACTAATACATATGAAACCATAGCATGATATTATTTATACTTATACTTATTATTATTATTGTTTATTACAGTTATAATATATTTATTGGCAATAATACTAATAATTACGATAATAATAATAATAATAATATAATAATAATAATATAATACTATAATAATAATAGTAATATATAATAATAATAATATTCAAATGTTAGTCAAAATTTCTCTTTATTTCTACTTTTATCATCATTTTGTTATGATTAATACAATTCTGGTAATTATTATCATTATTAACCCTAATAATTGCCGAATCACCAAAGAATCGAAAAAACGTCATTTTGGAGTATACTCTCAAAGGCTATATTTTCGCTAGATTTTGCCGCTTTTTTTTTTCGACTTTTTGGGAATGTTTTTCTTATACCTTTTGTATATTATAATGGACACAATTCCTGTTATTATCATCATCATTATCATGATTATCATCATTATTTTCGTTTCATCTCATTATCATCATTAATCATCATTATCATCATCATTATCTCATTATTGCAATTAGTATCATCATTATTGCAATTGTTATCATTATTATTGACAATTATTGGAGTTATAGTATATTTTTTTTGCAATAATACTAATAACCACAACAATATGATAGGTAATAACAATAATAATCAACAATAATAACGATTTTATAATAATTATTTTATATCATTATTCTAATTAGTCATCGTTATTACTGTAATTATTACTGTTTGAATAATTATTTTTGCAATTATACTACAAGTACAAATACTCATAATGATAACAATACAATAATAATACTAATAACAAATTATAACCACTAGCATGATTATTTTATACTATCTTATTATTATTATTGTTATTATTACGTAATAATAGATTTTATTGGCATAATACTAATAATTAAGATAAATAATAATATAATGGTAATAATATAATAATAATAATAATACTAATAATAATAATAATAATATATATAAAAATATTCAAATGGTATCAAAATTCTCTTTATTCTCACTTTTATCATCATTATTGTTATGATATACTTCTGGTAATATTATCATTATTAACTCTAATAATTGGCCGAAACAACCAAAAGAAATCGAATACAAAAAACGTCAATTTTGGAGTATACTCTCAAAAGGCTAGCTTTCGCCTAGATTTTGCCGCTTTTTCGACTTTTTGGGATGTTTTCTTTTGGATAACCTTTTTTTATATTATATATGGACCACAATTCTGTTATTATCATAATCATTATCATGATTAGCATCATTATTATCGTTATCATCATCATTATCATCATTATCAACATCATTATCATCATTATTGCAATTATTATCATCATTATTGCACATTTTTTATCATATTATTGGCAATTATTGGAGTTATAGTTATATTTTTGCAATAAATACTAATAACCAACACACAATAATGATGTAATAACATAATATAACAAGAGAACGATTTTATAATAATTATTTTATATCCTTATCGTATTAGTATCGTTTATTATGTAATTATTACGTTATAATATTATTTTTTGCAATTATACTTACCAGTACAAATAATATAATGATAAAATAACAATAATAATACTAATAACATATTATAACCACTCATCATGATTTATTATTATACTTATGCTGATTATTTATTATTGTTATTATTACAGTTATAATAGATTTATTGGCAATATACTAATAATTAAGATAATTAATAATAATAATAATAATAATAATATAATATATAATAATAATAATAATAATAATATAATATAATAATAATAATAGTCAATGTTTATCAAAATTTGCCTCTTTATTTCACACTTTTATCATCATTATTGTTATGATTAATACAATCTGGTATTATTATCATTATTACCCTCATAATTGCCGAAATCCCAAAGAAAATCGAAAAACGTCATTTTGGAGTATCTCTCAAGGCTATATTTCGCTAGATTTTGGCCGCTTTTTCGACTTTTGGGAATGTTTTTCTATACCTTTTTTATATTATTTGGACACAATTCCTGTTATTATCATCAGCGTTACATGATTATCATCATATTATCGTTTATCATCATCATTATCATCATTATCATTCATTATCATCATCATTATCATCATTTTGGCAATTATTATCCATCATTAATTGCAATTGTTTTTATCATTATTAGTGCGATTTAGTAATAGTTTTGCAACTGATACTAATACCACAAAAAACAAGAATGCTAGTATACCAATAATAATAACAATAATACACGATTTTATAATGTTTTTAATATCATTATCTTCATTAGTAACTCGTTATTACTGTAATTATTACTGTTATATATAATTTTTTTGCAATTAACTACAGTACAAATACAACTAATAATGATAACAATAACTACTAATACTAATACAATATTATAAACAACTAGCATGATTATTATTTATATTATACTTATTATTATTATTGTTTTATTATTACAGTTTATAATAGATTTAATTGCAATAATACTAATACTTAAGATAAAATAATATAATAATAATAATAATAATATAATAATAATAATAATAAAGAATATAATAATAATAATATAATACTAATAATATCAAATGTTATCAACATTCTCTTTATTCTCACTTTATCATCATTATTGTTATGTTTAATAAATTCTGGTAATTATTATCATTATTACCCTAATAATTGCCGAAATCACCTAAAAATCGAAAAAACGTCCATTTTTGTGAGTATACTCTCAAAGGCTATATTCGCTAGATTTTGCCCTTTTTCGACCTTATGGGAATGTTTTTCCTTGATTACCTTTTTATATTATATAGGACACAATCCGGTTTATTTCATCATCATTATCATGATTATCATCATTATTATCGTTATCATCATCATTATCATCTTATCATCATTTCCATCATCATTATCATCATTAATTGCAATTATTATTCATCAATTATTGCAATTGTTATCATTATTATGGCAATTATTGAGTTATAGTATATCTTTTTGCAATAATACTATACCCACAACAATAATGATAGTAATAACAATAATAAATCACAATAATAACGATTTTTATAATAATTATTTATATCATTATCTTAATTAGTATCGTTTAGTACTGTAATTATTACTGTTATATAATATTTTTTGCAATTATACCTACCGAGTACAAATAATATATGATAACAATCCAATACTCTACTAAATAACAATATTATAACCACTAGCACTGATTATTATTAATACTTATACTTATTATTATTATTGTTTTATACGTTATACTAAGTATTGGCAATACTACTAATAATTAAGATAATAATAATGAAAATAATAATGAATAATAATAATAATAATTATAATATAATAATCATAATAATAAATAATATAATTATAATAATAATATCAAATGTTATCAAATTCTCTTTATTCTCACTTTTATCATCATATATTGTTATGATTAATACATTCTGGTAATTATTATCATTATTACCCCCTACTAATTGCCGAATCACCAAAGAAATCGAGAAAAACGTCATTTTTGGAGTATACTCTCAAAGGCTATATTTCGCTAGATTTTTGCCGCTTTTTTTTCGACTTTTTGGGAATGTTTTTCTGTATACATTTTTTATAATTATATATGGACACAATTCCTGTTATTACATCATCATATCATGATATCATCATTATTATCGTTATCATCATCAATTAGCATCATGATCAGCATTATCATCATCATTATCATCATTATTGCAATTATTATCGATCATTATTGCATGTTATCATTATATTGCAATTATTGCTTTATAGTATATATTTTTGCAATCATACTATAAGCCACAACAATAATGATAGTAATAACAATAATCATAACAATAATAACGATGTTATAAATATTATTTAATCATTATCTTAATTAGTATCGTTATTACTGTACAATTATTACTGTTATAAATAATTATTTTTCCAAAAATACTACCAGTACAAATAATAATCATTATAACAATACAATAATAAATACTAATCACAATATTATACACACATGATTATTATTATACCCTTTTATACCTTATTATTATTATTGTTATTATTACAGTATAAATAGATTTAGATTGGCCAATAATACTAATAATTAAGCTATATAAATAATAATAATAATATAATATAATAATAATAATAATAATAATAATAATAATAATAATAATATATAATAATAATAATTAATTTTAAATTTTATCAATCCTTTTATTTCATTTTTATATTAATAAAATTTGGTAATTATAATATTCCCAATAATCCAAAAGAAAAATAAGATTTGGTTACTCTAAGGTTTTTCCTAATTTTCCTTTTTGACTTAATGTTTTTCTTATACCTTTTTATTATATATGACAATTCCTTTACTTATCATTATCATTATCATCATTATTATTATCATCATTATCATCATTATCATTATATCATCATTATTCATTTTGCATTATTTCATTATTGATTTTATCATTATTTTGCAATTATTATTATAATATATTTTTGCAATAATAATAAACACAAATATTTTAATAAATAATATACATTAATAAATATATTATTATTCATTTATATTATTTATTATATTATTTAATAATATAATAATAAGATAATATAATAATAATAATAATAATAATAATAAAATAATAATAATATAATAATAATAATATAATAATATCAATTTATCAAAATTTCTTATTATCACTTTTATCATATTTATGATTATACAATTCTGTTTTATTTCATTTTACCCTAATATCCGAAATCACAAAAAATCGAAATACGTCATTTTGGCTATATCTCAAAAGCATTTGCTAGATTTGCCGCTTTTTCGACTTTTGGGAATGTTTTTCTTATACCTTTTTTATATTATATATGGACACAATCTTTTTATCATCATCTTTTATCATATTATCATCTTATTATCGTTATCATCATCATTATCATCATTATATCTTATCTCATCATTATCATCATTATTGCAATTATTATCATCATTATTGCAATTTATCATTATTATTGCATTATTGAGTTATATTATATTTTTGCAATAATATATATACACAATAATGATATAATAACAATAATAATACAATAATAACATTTTATAATAATTATTTATATCATTATCTTAATTAGTATCGTTATTACTGTAATTATTACTGTTATAATAATTATTTTGCAATTATACTACCAGTACAAATAATAATAATGATAAATAACAATAATAATACTAATAACAATATTATAACCTAGCATATTATTATTATACTTATATTATTATATTATTGTTATATTACAGTATAATAGATTTATTGGCAAATTAATTAAGATAATAATTAAAAATAATAATAATAATAATAATAATAATAATAATAATATAATAATAATAATAATAATAATAATAATATAATAATAATATTCAAATGTTATCAAATTCTCTTTATTCTCACTTTTATCATCATTATTGTTATGATTAATACAATTCTGGTAATTATTATCATTATTACCCTAATAATTGCCGAAATCACCAAAGAAATCGAAAAAACGTCATTTTGGAGTATACTCTCAAAAGGCTATATTTCGCTAGATTTTGCCGCTTTTTCGACTTTTGGAATGTTTTTCTTATACCTTTTTATATTATATATGGACACAATTCCTGTTATTATCATCATCATTATCTGATTATCATCATTATTAATCGTTATCATCAGCATTATCATCTTATCATCATCATTATCATCATTATTGCAATTATATCATCATTATTGCAATTGTTCATTATTTATTGCAATTTTGGAGTTATAGTATATTTGTTGCAATAATACTGAATAACCACAACAATAATAATAGTAATAACAAATAATAATAACAATAATAACGTTTTTAATTATTATTTATATCTTTATCTTAATTAGCTTATCGTTATTACGATAATTATTACTGTTATAATAATTATTTTTGCAATTATAGCAACCATTACAAATAATATATTGATAATAATAAAATAATAATACTAATATCAGTATATTATAACCCAGCATTATTATTATTTACTTATACTTATTATTAGTATTGTTATTATTACAGATATAATTAGATTTTTTTGGCAATGATACTATAAATTAAGATAATAGTGAATAATAATATAATAAGAATAATATTAGTAATATACTAATAAAATAATAAGCATCATCATATAATAATTTTTAATAATATTCAAATGTTATGAAAATTCTCTTTATCTCACTTTTATCATCATTATGTGTATGATTAATACATTCTGGTTAATTATTATCCTTATTACCCTAATAATTGCCCGAAATCACCAAAGAAATCGCAAAAACGTCATTTTGGAGTATACTCTCAAAGGCTAGATTTCGCTAGATTTGCCGCTTTTTAGACCTTTTGGGACTGTTTTTCTTATACTTTTTTTATATTATATATTGAACACATTCCTGTTATTATCATGCATCATTATCATGATGATCATCATTATATCGTTTCATCAGATCCATTATCATCATTATCATCATTATCATCATCATTTATCATCATTATGCAATTATTATCATCATTATTGCAATTTTATATCATTATTCTTGCAATTATTGGATTATAGTAGATATTTTTGCAATAATAATAATAACCACAACAATAATAATATAATACAATAATAATAACAATAATAGATTTATACTACTTATTTATATCTTATCTAATTAGTATGGTTATTCGGGGATAATTAATTACTGTTATAATAATTATTTTGTTGCAATTATACTACAGTACAAATAAAATAATGATAATTATACCAATAATAATAACTACTAACAATTTATAACCACTAGCATTATTATTATTATACTTATCCTTATTATTAGTATTGTGTATTTATTACAGATATAATAGATTTTTTTGGCAATGATCTATAATTAAGATAATAGTATAATAATAATAATATAATAATAATAATATATATAAATATAATAATAATAATATTAATAATTTTTAATAATATTCAATGTTATCAAAATTCCTCTTTAGATTCTCACTTTTTATCATCATTTTGTTAGGATTATACAATTCTGGTAATTATTATCATTATTACCCTAATAATTGCCAAAAATCACCAAAGAACGAAAAACGTCATTTTGGAGCATACTCTCAAAAGGCGATATTTCGCTATATTTTGCCGCTTTTTCGACTTTTGGGAATGTTTTTTCTATACCCTTATTTATATTATAAATGGCAAATTCCGTTATTACAATCATCATTATCAATGATTATCCTCATTATTTCGTTATCATCATCATTATCATCATTATCATCATTATCATCATCATTATCATCATTATTGCAATTTTATCATCATTATTGCAATTGTTATCATTATTATTGCAATTATTGAGTTATAGTATATATTTTTGCAATAAATACTAATAGCCACAACAATATAATAGTAATAACAATAATAATACAATAATAAAACGATTTATAATAATTATTTATATCATTATCTTAATTAGTATCGTTATTACTGTAATTATTACGTTTATAATAATTATTTTTGCAATTATACTACCAGTACAAATAATAATCATGAGTAATAATAACAAAAATAATACTAATAACAATCTTAGAACCACTAGCATTATTATTATTATACTTATACTTATTATATTATTGTTTATTATTACAGATATAATAGATTTTTTTGGGAAAAAAAAATCAATGGTACTAATAATTAAGATAATAGTAATATAATAAAATAATAGTAATAATATAATAATAAAATATAATAATAATAAGATTAAATAATCGATAATAATAATAATAATAATAATAATATGATTTTAATAATAGTCAAATGTTATCAAAATTCTCTTTATTCTCACTTTTATCATCATTATTGTCATGTTAATACAATTCTGGTAATTATTTCATTATTACCCTAATAATTGCCGAATCACCAAAGAATCTAAAAACGTCATTTTGGAGTATGCTCTCAGAAGGCTAGATTGCGCTGAGATTTTGCCGCTTTTTCGACTTTTGGAATGTTTTCCTTATACCTTTTTTATATATTATTATGGACACCAATTCCTGTTATATCATCCATCATATCATGATTATTATCATTATTTCGTTTATCAGCATCATTACATCATTTCATCATCATTATCATCATTATTGCAATATTATCATCATTGATTTGCAATTGTTTCTTATTATTGCAAGTTATTGTTGTTATATTATATTTTTTTGCAATAATACTAATACCCAACAATAATCATAGTAAAATAAACAATATAATAACATTAATAAACGATTTATAATAATTATTTATATCATTATCCTTAATTAGATCGTTATTACTGTAATTATTACTGTTATAATCATTATTTTTGCAATTATACTACCAGTCCAAATAATAATCAATGATAATAATAACAATACTAATACTAATACAATATTATAACCACTAGCAGTATTTATTAGTATACTTATACTTATTATTATTATTGTTATTATTACAGATATAAATAGATTTTTGGCACGATACTAATATTAAGATAATAGTATCAATCATAATGAATAATAATAATAATTTAATAATAATGCTAAGTAATAATGAATAATAATAATAATAATAATATAATAATAAAAATAGATAATAAGAATAATAATAAACAATAATTTTTAATAATATATCCAAATGTTATCACAATTCTCTTTTCTCACTTTTATCATCATTTTGTTATGATATACAATTTTCCCTGGTAATTATTATCATTATTACCCATAATAATTGCCGATATCACCAAAGAAATCGAAAAAACGTCATGTTTGAGTATACTCCTCAAAAGGCTATATTTCGCTAGAATTTTGTGCCGCTTTTTCGCTTTTGGAATGCTTTTCCTATACCCTTTTTTATATTATATATGGACACAATTCCTGTTATTATCATCATCATATCATGATTTTATCATCATTATTATTCGTTTATCATCATCATTATCATCATTATAATCATCAGCATCTCATTATTGCAATTATTATCATCATTATTGCACTTGTATCATTATTATTGCAATTATTCGAGCTATAGTATATCGTTTTTGCAATCATACTAATACCACAACATCATAATAGTAATAACGAATAATCATAACAATAATAACCGATTTTATAATAATTATTTATATCATTATCTTAATAGTATCGTTATTACTGTAATTATTACTGTTATAATAATTATTTTTAGCAATTATACTACCAGTCAAATAATAATAATTAAATAATAACAACAATAATACTAATAACAATATTATAACCACTACATTATTATTATTATACATAGACTTATTATTATTATTGTTATTATTACAGATTGTAAATTTTTTTGCAATGATCCTAATAATTACGATAATCTTAAATAATTATAATAATAATAATACTATGAATAATAATAGTAATAATAATATAATAATAACAATAATGAAAAATAATTAATAATAATAATAATAATATAATATAATAATAATAATAATAATAATAATAATGAATAATAATGATAATTCTAATAATATTCAAATGTTAAATTCCAAAAGTCTCTTATTTCACGTTTTATCATATTATTTGTTATGAGTATAAAATTCTGGTAATTATTATCATTATTACCCTAATTTGCCCGAATCTCCAAAGAACAATCGAAAAAACGTCATTTTGGAGTATATCTCAAAGGCTATATTTCGCCTAATTTTGCCGCTCACTTTCGACTTTTTGGGACTGTTTTTTCTTATACCTTTTTTATCTTATATATGACACAATTTCCTGTTTTATCATCATCATTATCTGATTATCATCATTAATTATCGTTATCATCATCATTATCATCATTATCATCATTATGCAATTATTATCATCATATTCAATTGTTATCATTATTATTGGCAATTATTGGAGTTATAAGTGATTTTTTTGCAATATACTAGTACCACACCAATAATAATAGTAATAACAATAGATAATAACAATAAAACGATTTTATAATAATTTTTAAATCTTATCTTAATTAGTATCGTTATTTACTGTAATTATTCTGTTAAATAATTATTTTTGCAATTAATACTACCAGTACAAATAATTATAATGGATATACTAACAATAATAATACTAATAACAATATTATAACCACTAGCATTATTATTATTATATTTAATACTTATGATTATTATTGTTATTATTACAGATATAATAGATTTTTTGCAAATGATACTAATAATTAAGATAATAGTAATAACAATAATAATAATATAATATAATAATAATAATAATAAGTAATAATAATATATAATAATAATTAATAATAATAATAAATTTTAATAATATTCAAATGTTAGCAAAATTCTCTTGATTCGCACTTTTATCATCATTATTGGAGGTTAGATTAATACGATTTCTGGTATTTCTTATCGTTTAATTTACCCTAATATTGCCGAAATCCACCAAAGAATCGTCAAAAACGTATTTTGGAGTATACTCTAAAAGGCTATAATTTCGCTAGATTGTTGCCGCTTTTTTCGACTTTTGGGAATGTTTTTTCTTATACCTTTTTTATATTGTATATGGACACCAATTCCTGTTATTACATCATCATTATCATGATTATCATCATTATTATCGTTATCATCATCTTTATCCTCATTATCATCATCATTATCATCAATTCTTGCATTATTATCACATTATTGCAATTGTTATCATTATATGCAATTATTGGAGTTATAGATATATTTTTTCAATAATACTAATAACCAAACAATAATTAATACTAATAACAATAATAATACAATAATAACGATTTTTAATAATTATTTATATCATATCTTAATATAGTATCGTTATTCTCTGTATGTATTACTGTTTATAATAATTATTTTTGCAATTATCTACGCATTACAATAATAATAATGAGTAATAATAACAATAATAGACTGATAAAATATTATAACACTAGCTTTTTATTTAGACTTATACTTATTATTAATATTGTTATTATACAGATATATTGTATTTTTTGGCAATGATACTAATAATTAAGATAATCGTAATAATCATAATATAATAAGAATAATAATAATAATCATAATAATTTTAATAATATTCAAATGTTATCACAATGCTCTTTATTCTCCACTTTTTATCATCATTATTGTATATTAATACAATTCTGTAATTATTATCATTATTATTACCTAATAATTGCCGAAATCACCAAAGAATCGAAAAAAACTCATTTTGGGTATATCTCTCAAAGGCTTATTTTCACTAGATTTTACCGCTTTTTCGACTTTTTGGATGTTTTTCTTATATACCTTTTTTAATATTATATATGGGGACACTTTTCTGTTATTATCATCATGATTATCAATGATTGATCATCATGATTATCGTTACATCGATCATTATCTCATTATCATCATCATTCATCAATTATTGCAATTATTATCATCATTATTGCAATTGTTTATCATTATTT
This sequence comes from Penaeus monodon, assembly GCF_015228065.2. Lineage (NCBI taxonomy): Eukaryota > Metazoa > Arthropoda > Malacostraca > Decapoda > Penaeidae > Penaeus > Penaeus monodon. Next base: position 41,690 of record NW_023661218.1, read on the forward strand.
ATTGCAATTATTGGGAGTTATAGTATATATTTTGCAATAATACTAGTAACCACAACAATAATAATAGTAATACAATATAATAACACTAAATTAACGATTTTTATAATAATTATTTATATCAATTCTAATTATATCGTTATTACTGTAATTTTACTGTTATAATAATTAGTTTTGCAATATAACTACCAGTACAAATAACTAAAGATAATGATATAAAACAATAATAATACTATAACATATTTATAACCACTAGCATTTTATTATTATCCTTATACTTATTATTATAATTGTTATTACTTACAGATATAATAGATTTTTTGGCAATGATACTAATAATTAGATAATAGTAATAATAATAATAATAAGAATAATAATAATAATAATAAATAATAGAATAAATTAATAATAAGAATAACCATAATATAATAATAAGAATTAATAATAAAGTAATTTTAATGACATTCAAATGTTATCAAATTCTCTTATTTCTCACTTTTTATCTCATGTAATTGTTATGTTTAATACATTCTGGTATTTTTATCATTATTACCCTAAATTGCCGGAAATCACCAAAGAATCGAAAAAACGGTCATTTTGGAGCATACTCTCACAAAGCGATATTCACTAGATTTTGCCGCGTTTTTCGACTTTTGGAATGTTTTTTTTATACTTTTTTATATTATATAGGGACCAAATTCCTGTTATTATCATCATCATTATTCATGATTATCACATTATTATCGTTATCATATCATTTATCATCATTATCATCATTATCATCATCATTATCAATCATTATTGCAATTATTATATCATTATTGCAATTGTTATCATTATTATTGCAATTATTGGAGGTTATAGTATATATTTTTGCAATAATATAATTAACCCACAACGATATACATAGTTAATAACATAATAATAACAATAATAAACGATTTTTATAAATATTTTTACATCATTATCTTATTAGTATCGTTATTTACTGTAATTATGATGTTACGATAGTTATTTTTGCAATTATACTACAGTACAAAATAATAATAAGATACTAATAACAATTAATAATACTAATAACAAATAGTTACAAACCACTAGCATTATTATTATTATACTTATGACTTATTATTATATTATTGTTATTATTACAGATAAATTAGATTTTTTGGCAATGATACTAATAATTACGATAATAGTAATAATAATAATAATGATAATACTAATAATTATAATAATAATAATTATAATAATAATCAATATTATTATAATCATAATAATAATAATAATAATAATAATAATAATAATATTTTAATAATATTCAAATGTTATCAAATTCTCCTTTATTCTCACTTTTAATCATCATTAGTGTTATGATTATATAACAATTCGTTAATTATTATCATTATTAATACCCTAATAATTGCCGAAATCACCAAAGAAATCGAAAAACGTCATTTTGGAGTATACTCTCCAAACGCTATATTTCGCTAGAGGTTGTTGCCGGGCTTTTTTTCGACTTTTGGGAGTTGTTTTCTATACCGTTTTTATTAGTAATATGGCACAATGTCCTGGGTGTTATTATCGTGGCATCATAGGGAGAGAAAAGATATCAATTATGATCATTATTATCGATATCATCATCATTAGTCATCATTATCATCATCATTATCATCATTAATCATTATTATCATCATTATTGCAATGTTATCATTATTAATTGCAATTATTGGAGTTATAGTATATATTTTGCCAATAATCTATAACCACAACAATAATAATAGTACATAACAATCATAATACAATAATAACGATTTTTACAATAAATCTTATATCATTTATCTTAATTATATCGTTATTACTGTATTATTCTGTTATAATGACTTATTTTTGCAATTATACTACCAGTACAAATAATAATAATGATACGAAGACCAGTATAATACTAATAAACAATATTAAACCACTGACATATTATTATTATACTATCTTATTATTATTAATTGTTAATTATTACAGATATCATAGATTTTTTTGGCAATGATACTAATAATTAAGAATAATGTAATAATAATATAAATATAATAATAATAATAATAATAATAATAAAATAATAATAATAATAATATAAAAATAATTTAATAATATTCAAATGTTATCAAAATTCTCTTTATTCCTCACTTTTATCACATTATTGGTTATGATTAATACAATTCTGGTAATTATATCAATTATTAACCCTAATAATTGCCGAAATCACCAAAGAAATCGAAAAACGTCATTTGGAGTATACTCTCAAAGGCTATATTTCGCTAGATTTTGCCGCTTTTTTGACTTTGGGAATGTTTTTTTCTTATATACCATTTTTTATATTATATATGGCAGCGATCCTGTTATTATCATCATCATTGCATGATTATCATCATTATTACGGTATCATCATCATTTCATCATTATCATCATTATCATCATCATTATCATCATTATTGCGAATTTATATCATACATTGATTGCAATTGTTATCGATTATTATTGCAATTCTTGGGTTATAGTAATATTTTGCATAATCTACTAAAGCACAACACTAATAATAGTAAATAACAATATAATAACTAATTAACGATTTTATAATACTTATTTATATCATTATCTAATTAGTATCGTTATTACTGTAATTATTACGTTAAATAATTATTTTTGCAATTATACATACTCAGTACAATAATAATAATGATATAATAACAAAATACTACTACTAATGAAAATATTATATACAACTATCATTATTATTATATACATATACTTATATTATTATTGTTATTATGACAGATAATAATCGATTTTTTTGCAATGATCAACTAATAATTAAGATAATAGACAACTAGGATATAAGATAATAATAATAATGAATAATAATAATAATAAATAAATATATAGATAATAATAAAATAATAAAATATAATATTTTAATAATATTTCAAATGTTATCAAAATTCTCTTGTATTCTACTTTTATCATCATTATTGTTATGAGTAAATAGCGAGTCTGGTAATTATTACATTATTACCCTAATATTGCCTACAATCCCAAAGAAAATCGAAAAAAAAAAACGTCATGTTGGAGGTATACTCTCATAGGCTATATTTCGCTAGATTTTGCCGCTTTTTCGACGTTTGGGAATGTTTTTTCTTATACCTTTTTTATATTATATATTTACAACAATTCCTGTTATTATCATCCTCATTTATCATGATTATCATCATTATTATCGTTTCATCATCATTTCATCACTTCTCATCATTATCATCATCATTAATCATCATTATTTCATTAGTTATCATCATTATTGCAATTGTTATCATTATGATTTCAATTATTATTATATAATTATTTCAATATATAATAATAAATAATTTAAAAATAATATTTTAAATTTTACCCTACAAATATAATAATAAATTCAATTATATTCTTAATAATTATTATTATACAATTATGTAATTTTATATTATTATATATTATATTAATCTATAAATATAATAATATTTTATAAACTTAAAAAGTAAAATAATATAATTTTAATATCAATTATATCAAATATTAATTTTTATATATTAATTTTTATAATACAAATTTTCAAATTCATTTATTATCTCCTTATCATCATAATTAATAATAAAATCATTGAGTATACATATATCATTTTCCTAAATTTCATCCTAATAAAATTTTATGTATTATCTATGTTATTTTATGCAATTTTGCCTTTTTATATTATCAATAATCTTATACTTATATATATATAATAACATTCCTCATTATCATATTTATCATATTATCATCTATATTATTTAATATATACTTATACTTTATTATACATTATATTAATTATTATCATATATATTGCAAATATAAAACACATAATAATAATAATACAATAATATTAAATATGATTATTTATATTTTACTTATCTTATTATATATTATATATTAAATAATTATACAATTATAACTAATATAGATTATATAAATATTATATAATAATATTTAATATACTTATAAGTAATTATTAATTATAATATTATTTCAATTATACTACATACAATTAATTTATATAATAACAATATTATACTAATAACAATATTTTATATATAATATATTTATATTATACTTATTATTATAATTTAAAACTATAACAATATAAAAATAATATGCAATTAATATATAATAAGATATATTTAATAATTTAATTAAATCTAATTATTACATATATGAATAATAAAAATTTATTAATAATAATTAATTATAATAATTCCAATTATCAAAATCGTTATAAAATTCTCTTTATTATCTTATTTTGCATTTTTTATATAACAATTGGATTTATTATCATTATTACCTTAATTAATTCCATTACCATTAGAATGAAATTATTTTGATATTTCATAATATATACCCCAATTTACATATTAACATTGAATAATTATTATAATTATTTTTATTATATATGATATAATTACTAATTTTATATGTTAATTATTCTGTTATAAAATTATTTTCATATATTCTCATTAATCATATAATAATAATAATACATTAATACAATTAATATATAATTATTCATTATTATACTTTATTATTGAATTATTGAGTTTATTATTATAAAATTTTGCAATTCAATAACTAACATTAAATAATATATATAATAAATAATAACAATATACAATATTATAATATTATTATATTATTATAATTATATATTATTATATTATTAGTATATAATATTATTTTTGCAATTATACTACCAGTACAATAATAATAATGATACTCAATAACAATAATATACTTAATAACAATATTATAACCCTAGCATTATTATTATTATCTTATACTTATTAAGTATTATTGTATTATTACAGATATAATAATTTTTTTGGCAATGATACTAATAATTAAGATAATAGTAAATAATAAGAATAATCATGATAATAATAATATAAAAAAGATAATAATGATAATAACAATAATAATAATAATAATTTTAATAATTTTTCAAATGTTATCAAAATTCTCTTTATTCTCACTTTTATCATCATTATTGTTTATGATTAATACAATTCTGGTAATTTATTATCATTATTACCCTAATATTGCCAAATCCACCAAAGTAAATCGAAAAAACTCCATTTGGAGTATTACTCTCAAAAGGCTATATTTCGCTAGATTTTGCCGCTTTTCGCCTTTTGGGAATTTTTTCTTATACCTTTTTATATTATATATGGGCACATTCCTGTTAGTAGCATCATCATTATCATGATTATCATCATTAATTATCGTATCATCATCATTATCATCATTATCATCATCATATCATCATTTTGCCAATTATTAATCATCATTAATTGCAATTGTTATCATTATTATGGCAATTATTGGTTATAGTATATATTTTTGCAATAATACAATCAACACAACATGATAATAGTAATAACAAAAAATAATAACATAATACGGATTTTATAATAATTATTTCTATCATTATCTTAATTAGTTATGTTATTACTGTAATTTATACTGTTAAAATAATTATTTTGCAATTATACTACCAGTACAAATAATAATTATGATAATAATATAATAATACTAATGAGCAATATTATAACCACTAGCATTATTTTTATTATAACTTATACTTAATTATCATTATTGCTCTTATTAAAGGTATAATACATTTTTTGGCAATGATACTAAGTAATTAAGATAATATTAATAATATAATATAATAATAATAATAATAATAATAATAATAATAATAATAATAATACTAATAATAATAATAATTTTAATAATATTTCAAATGTTATCACAATTCTCTTTAAGTCTCAACTTTTATCATCATTATGTATGATTAATACAATTCTGGTTATTTTATTATCATTATTAACCCTAATATTCCGAAATCAACCAAAAGAAATCGAAAAAACGGTCATTTTGGAGTATACTCTCAAAGGCTATATTTCGCTAGATTTTTTGCCGCTTTTTCGATTTTGGGAATGTTTTTTTCTTATACCTTTTTATATTATATATGGACACATTCCTCTGCTTATTATCATCATCATTATCATGATTAGTCATCATTCATATCCTTATCATCATCATCATCATCATTATCATCATTATCATCATTAGTATATCATATCACTCATTATTGCAATGATTAATCATCATTTATTGCAATTGTTATCATTATTATTGCAATTATTTGGAAGTTATAGTATATATTTTTTTTGCAATATACTAATACCACAACAATAATAATAGGAATAACAATACTAATGAGCCATAATAACGTTTTTTAATAATTTTATATCATTATCCGTTAATTTAGTATCGTTATTACTGTAATTAATTACTGTTGTCATAATTATTTTTGCAATTATACTACACAGTCCAATAATATAATGATAATAATAAAAATAATAATAGACTAATAAAAATATTATAACCACTAGCATTATTATTATTATACTTTACTTATTATTAGTATTGTTATTTTTACAGATATAATAATTTTTTTGGCAATGTACTAATAATTATGATAATAGTAATAATAATATAATAATAATATAATAATAATAATAATAATAATCATAATAATCATAATAATAATAATATAATAATAATAAATTTTAATAATATTCCAAATGTTATCAAAATTCCATTTTTCTCACTTTTATCATCATTATTGTTATGATTATACAATTCTGGTAATTATGATCATTATTACCCTAATATTGAAGGAAAATCACCAAGAAATCGAAAAAAAACGTTTATTGGAGTATACTCTCAAAAAAGGCTATATTTCGCGAGATTTTGCCGCTTTTTTCGACTTTTGGGAATGTTTTTCTTATACTTTTTTTAATATTAGTATGGACACAATTTCCCTGTTATTATCATCATCCAAAAAAATTCATATGATTATCATCATTATTACGTTATCATCAATCATTATCTCATTTCATCATTACATCCATCATTATCATCATTATACAATTATATCATCATTATGCTAGATTGTTATCATTAGTATTGCAATTATTGGAGTATAGATATATTTTTGCAATAATACTAATATCCACCCCAATAATAAGGTAATAGCAATAATAATAACAATAAGAACGATTTTACAATATGATTTATGATCATTATCTTATTAGTATCGTTATTTACTGTAATTATTACTGTTATAATATTATTTTTACAATTATACTACCAGTCCAATAATAATAATGATAATAATAACAATAATTAATACTAATACAATCGTATAAACCACTAGCATTATTATTATTATACTTATACTTATTATTATTTATGTTATTATTAAATATATAATAGATTTTTTGGCAATGATAACAATAATTAAGATAATATAATATATATAAATAATAATAATATTAATAATATAATAATAAATATAATAAATAATAATAATAATAAGTAATAAATAATAATAATAATTTTAATAATATTCAATGTTATCAAAATTCTTTTATTCTCACTTTTATCTCATTATTGGTATGATTAATAAATTCTGGTATTATTATCATTTTACCCTAATAATTGCCGAAATCACCAAAGATCGAACAAAACGTAATTTTTGGAGTATACTCTCAAAAGGTATTTTCGCTAGATTTTTGTCCGCTTTTTCGACTTTTGGGGAAATGTTTTTCTTATCCTTTTTTTAAATTATATAGGACACAATTCCTGTTATTATCACATCATTATCATGATTATCATCATTATTATCGTTAATCATCATCATTAGCTCATTATCATCATTATCCACATCCTTATTCATCATTATTGCACTTATTATCATCATTAATGCAATTGTTATCATTATTATTGCAATTATTGGAGGTTATAGTAATATATTTTTTGCAATAAGACTATAACCACAACATAATAATATAATAACATAATCATCACAATAATAACGATTTTATAATGATTCCTTTATAGCATTATCTTATTAGTATCGTTATTACTGTAATTATTACTTTATAATCATTATTTTTGCAATTATACTATCCCAAGTAAAATAATAATGAATGATAATAATACAATAGTAATACTAATAAACAATATTATAACCCCTACAGTATTATTATTAATACTTATACTTATTATTATTATTGTTATTATTACAGAATAATAGATTTTTTGGCATGAGAACTAATAAGTTTAAGATAATAGTAATAATAATAATAATAATAATAATCATATAATCATAATAATAATAATAATTAATTTTTAAAATAATATTCAAATGTTATCAAAATTCTCTTTATTCCCCACTTTTATCATCATTAAGTTAGGATTAATTACAATTCGGTAATTAATATCATTATACCCTAATAATTGCCCGAATCACCAAAGAAAATCGAAAAAACGGCATTTTGGAGTATTTCTCTCAAAGGCTATATTTCGCTAGAATTTGCCAGCGTTTTCCGACTTTTGGAATGTTTTCGTATACCTTTTTTTATATATATATAGACACAATTCCTGTTCTTATCATCATCATTATCATGATTATCCACATTATTATCGTTATCATCATCATATCATCATTATCATCATTATCATCATCATTATCATCATTATTGCAATTTATTAATCATCAATTAATTGCAATTGTTATCATTAGTAATTGCAATTATTGAGTTGTAGTATATATTTTTGCAATAATACTAATAACCACACAATAATAATAGTAATAACAATAATAATAACAATTAATAACGATTTTTAATAATTATTTTATATCATTTCTTATTAGTATCGTTATTGCTGTAATTATTTACTGTTATAATAATTATTGTTGCAATATACTACCAGTACAAATAATAATAATGATAATAATAACAATAATAATACTAATAACAATATTATAACCACTAGCCTTATTATTATTATACTTGTACTTATATTATTATTGTTATTATTACAGATATAATAGATTTTTTGGCAATGATACAAATAATTAGATAATAGTATAATAATATATAATAAATAGTATCATATCATAATTAGAATAATAATAATCACTATAATAATAATAATAATAATGATAATAATATAATTTTTAATAATATTCAAATGTTATCAAAATTCCCTCTTATTCTCACTTTTATAATCATTATCTGTATGATTAATACAATTCTGGTAATTATTATGATTATTACCCTAATAATTGCTGACTCAACCAAAGAATCGAAAAAACTCATTTTGAGTATAACTCTCAAAGGCTATATTTCGCTAGATTTTGCCGCTTTTCGACTTTTGGGAATGTTTTTCTATACCTTTTTTTTATATTATATATGGGACACAATTCCTGTTAATTTATCATCATCATTATCATGATTATCATCATTATTATCGTTATTCATCATCATTATCATCATCATCATCATCATTATCATCATTACTTGCAATTATTATGTCATTATTGCCCAATTGTTATCATTATTATTGCAATTATTGGAGTTATGTCTATATTTTTGCAATAATACTAATAACCCCAACAATACTAAGTCAATAACAATACTAATAACAATAATAACGATTTTTAATAATTATTTATATCATTATCTTAAGTGAGTATCGTTATTACTGTAATTATTACTGTTAGAATAATTATTTTTGCATTATACTACCATACAAAATAATGATAAATATTAATACTAACAATAATAAACTAATAACAATTTATAGACACTAGCATTATTATTATTATACTTTATACTTATTATTATTATTGTTATTTTATTACATATATAATAGTTTTTTGGCGATGATAGTTTAAATTTTTAAAAATAATTAGATAATAGTAAGTAATAATAATAATAATAATAATAATAATATAATATAATAATATAATAATAATAATAATAATAATAATAAATAATTATAATAATAATAATTTTAATAATATTCAAATGTTATCAAAATTCTCTTTATTCTCACTTTGATCATTCAGTATTGTTATGATTAATACAATTCTGGTAATATTTATCATTATTACCCTAATAGAATTGCCGAAATCACCAAAGAAATCGAGAAACGGTCAGTTTGGAGTATACTCTCAAAAGGCTATGTTTCGCTAGATTATGCCCGCCTTTTTTCGAACTTTTGGGAATGTTTTTTCTTATACCTTTTTAATATTATATATGAACACAATTCCTGTTATTATCATCATCATTATCATGATTATCATCATTATTAATCGTTATCATCATCATTATCATCATTATCATCATTATCATCATTATCATCATCATTATCATCATTATTGCAATTATTATCATCATTATTGTAAATTGTTATCATTATTATTGCAATTATTTGGAGTTATAGTAGATATTTTTGAATAATACTAATAACCACAACAATAATAATAGTAATAACAATAATAATAATAATAATATAATAACAATAATAATAATAATAATAATAATAATAATAATAATAATAATAATAATTTTAATATATGCACATGTTTATCAAAATTCTCTTTATCCACTTTTATCCATCATTATTGTTATGATTATACAATTCTGGTAATTATTATCATTATTACCCTAATTTGCCGAAATCACCAAAAAATCGAAAAACGTCATTTTGGAGTATACGCTCAAAGGCTATTTTCGCTAGATTTTGCCGCTTTTTCGACTTTTGGGAATGTTTTCTTATAACCTTTTTTATATTTATATATGACACAATTCCTGTTATTATCATCATCATTATCAGGATTATCATCATTATATATCGTTAGCATCATCATTATCATCATTATCAGCATTATCATCATCATCATCATCCATTATTGCAATTATTATCATCATTTATTGCAATTCTTATCATTATTATTGCAATTATTGGAGTTATAGTATATAGTTTTTGCAATAATACTAATAACCTACAACAATAAGAATAGTAAAACAATAAAAAACAATAATAACGATTTTATAATAATTATTTATATCATTATCTTATTATATCGTTATTACGTAATTATTACTGTTATAATAATTATTTCTGCAATTAATACTACCAGTACAAAAATAATAATGATAATAATAACAATAATATACTAATAACAATATTATAACCACTAGCATTATTATATTAATACTAATACTTGTTATCATTTTGTTATTATTAACAGATATAATAGATTTTTTGGCAATCATAACTATAATTAAGATAATAGTAAGAATATAATAATCATAATATAACTCATAATAATAATAATAATAATAATAATAATAATAATAATTATACTAATAATAATATATAATAATAATTAATATTTAATAATAGTCAATGTTATCAAATTCTCTTTATATCTCACTTTTTATCATCATTATTGTGATGATTAATACAATTCTGGTAATTATTATCATTATTACCCTAATAATTGCCGAAATCACCAAAGAAATTCCGAAAAAACTTCATTTGGAGTATACTCTCAAAAGGCTAGATTTCGCTAGAATTTTGCCCGCTTTTTCGACTTTGGGAATGTTTTTCTTATAACCTTTTTTATATATAATGACACAATTCCTGTTATTTCATCCTCATATCATGATTATCATCATTTTATCGTTATCAATCATCATTATCATCATTATCATCCATCATTTATCATCATTATTGCATTATTATCATCATTGATTGCAATTTGTTATCATTATTATTGCAATTATTGGAGTTGTAGTATTATTTTTTGCAATAATCTAATACCACAACAATATAATAGTAATAACAATAATAATAAACCAGTATAACGATTTTATAATAAATTATTTAATCATTATCTTAATTCTTATCGTTATTACTGTAATTATTACTGTTATAATAATTTATTTTTGCATTATACTACCATTACAAATAGTAATAATATAATAATAACAATTAATACTAATAACAATATATAACCACTAGCATTATTATTATTATACTTTATTACTTATTATATTATTGTTATTATTACAGATATATAGATTTTTTGGCATGATACTAATAATTAAGATATAGTAATAATAATAATAATAATAATAATAATAAAATAATAATAATAATAATAATAATAATAATAATAATAATAATAATAATAATAATAATAATTTTAATAATATTCAAATGTTATCAAAAGTCTCTTTATTATCACTTTTATCATCCTTATTGTTATGATTATACAATCTGGTATTATTATCATTATTACCGTATAATTCCGAACTTCACCAAAGAAATCGAAAAACGTCATTTTGGATTATACTCTCAAAAGGCTATAATTTCGCTAGATTTTGCCGCTTTTCGACTTTTGGGACTGTTTTTCTTATACCTTTTTTTATATTATATATGTACACAATTCCTTTATTATATCATCATTATTCCTGATTATCATCATTATTATCGTTATTATCCATCATTATCATCATTATCATCATTATCATCATCATTATCATCATTATTGCAATTATTATCACCATTATTGCAATTGTTATCATTTTATTTTTCAATTAAATTGAGTTATAGTATATATTTTTGCAATAATACTAATAACCCCAAACAATAATAATAGTAAATAACAATAAAAAATAACAAAATTAACGATTTTATAATATTTATTTATATCATCATCTTAATTAGTATCGTTATTTTCTGTAATTATTACTGTTTAAAAATAATTATTTTTGCAATTATACTACCAGTACAAAAAAATAATAAGAAATAATAACAATAATAATACCTAATAACAATATTATAACCACTGCATTATTATTATTATACTAATACTTATTATTATTATTATTATTATTAAAGATATAATAGATTTTTTTGGTTTAAAGTTTAAAAATTAATAATAATTATAAATTTAAAAATTAAAAAAAAAAAAAAAAAAATAAAAAAAAAATTAAAAAAAAAAATTTTTTTTTTTAAAAAATTTTAAAAAACCCCCTTTTTCCACTTTTTTAATTTTTTATTTAATTTTAATATTTCAATTCCCCTTTTAAACACCCAAAAAATCAAAAAACTTAAATTTTTGGGTATCTCCAAAACTTTAAATTTCCAATATTTCCCTTTTTCATTTTTGGAATTTTTTCTTAACTTTTTTTTTTTTAATTTTTGGCCCAAAAATTTTTAAAATATTTTTATTTTTTATTTTTTTTACAATATATTTACTTTTAAACAAAATTAATTTATTATTATTATATATTATTAATTTTTCTTTTTTGCAATTATTAAATTTTTATAATTTTTTTCAATAAATAAAACCAAAAAAAATAATTAAAAAATAATAATAAAATAATAAATTTTTTTTAAAATTTTTTTATACATTATTAATTTAACTTATTATAATTATTTGTTTAAAATTATTTTTTTTAAAATACAATAAATAATTAAAAAAAAAAAACAATAAAAAATAATAAAAATTTTAAAAAAAGAATTTTAATATTATATTTATTTTATTTTTTATTATTAAAAATTTAATTTTTTTATGATATAATAAAATAAGATAATATAAATAATATAAAATAATAATAATAATATTGAAATATAAAAATAATAAAAAATTTAATTAAAAAAAAAATATAAAAAAAATTTAAAAAATAATAAAATTTTTAATTTTAAAAAATTAAATGAAAAAATTTTCCCTTTTTTCCCATAAATTTTTGGGAAAACTTTTTTAATTTTGATTTTTACCCTAAAAGCCAATCCCAAAAAAATGGCCCCCTTTGGGGTTTTTCTCAAAAACTTTTTTTTAATTTTGCCCTTTTTTTTTTTTTTTTAACCTTTTTTTTTATATATTAACCCCTTAATCACATATTCATAAATCAAACATTTTCATTTAAATATATCATTTAATTTTTTATATTTTGCAATTTTATATTTTTCAAAATTAGTATAGTTTAAAAATTTTTTAAAATATAAAAAAAAAAATTTTAAAAAAAATAAAAAAAAAAAAAAAATTTTTTTTTTTTTTTTTTTTTTATAAAATTTTTTTTTTTTTTTAGAAATTTTTTACTTTAATTTTAAATTTTTAATAAAATATTTTAATTTACTACAAAAAAATAAAATAATATAAAAAAATTTAAAATTTTAAAAAATTTAAACTATTATTATTTTTTTATACTTTATTTTTTTGTTTTAAAGAATAAAATTTTTGGAAAAAAAATAATTAAAAAAAAAAAAATAAAATAAAAATAAAAAAATAATATAATTAATAATTAATAAATAATATAATAATAAATAATAATTAATAATAATAATAATAATAATAATGATGATTAATAATAATTTTAAAATGTTCAAATGTTATCAAAATTCTCCTTTATCTCATTTTATCATCATATGTTATGATTAATACAATTTGGTAATTATTATCATTATTACCCTAATAATTGTTACCGACAATCACCAAAGAAATCGAAAAAAACGTCATTTTGGAGTTATACTCTAAAAGGCTAGATTTCGCTAGATTTGCCGCTTTTCGACTTGGGAAGGTTTTTCTATACTTTTTTATATTATATATGGACACAATTCCCTGTTACTATCATCATCATTATCATGTATCATCATGCATTATATCGTTATCATATCATGATCATCATATCAATCATATCAACATTCTCATCATTCTCATCATCCTTATCACATTATGCAAATATATCACATTATTGCCAATTGTTATCATTATTATGCAATGATTGGAGTTATAGTATATAGTTTTGCAAAATAATAAGAACACAACAAATAATAATAGTATAATAAACAATAATAATAACTAATAACGATTTTATAATAAGTATTTATTCAGTATATTAATTAGTATCGTTATTTATTACTGAATTATACATGTTATAATAATTATTTGCAATTATACTACCAGTACAAATAATAATAATGATAATAATAACAATATAATACAAATAACAATATTATAACCACTAGCATATATTATTATTATACTCATACGTATATTATATTGTTATTATTACAGATATAAAGATTTTGCAATGATACTAATAATAAGATAATGTAGTAATAATAATAAAATAATAATAATAAACAAAATAATAATAATAATAATAAATAATAATAATATAATAATAATAAAAATAATTAAATAATAATAATAATTAAAATAATTATTAATAATATTCAAAATGTTATCCAAAAATTCTCTGTATCTCACTTTTTATCATCATTATGTTATGATAATACAATCGGGTTAAATATTATCATATATTACCCTAAATACATTGACGAAATCACAAGAAATCGAAAAAAAACGTATTTGGAGTATACTCTCCAAAGGCTATATTTCGCTAGATTTTGCGCTTTTTCGACTTTTGGAAGTTTTTGCTTATACCTTTTTATATTATATATGGACACAATTCCTGTGATTATCATATCATTATCATGATTATAACATTATTATCGTTATCATCATCATTATCATATGATCATTCCTCATTATCATCATTATTGTTTTTTACAATTATTATCATCATTATTGCAATTGTATCATTTATTATTGCATTATTGGAGTTCTTATAGTATATATTTTTTCAGTAATACTAATAAACCCACCACAATAATATAGGGGAAATAACAATAATAATAAAAAAATAAATAAACGATTTTATAATAATTATTATATCAGTATCTTAAGTTAGTATCGTTATTTACTGTACTTATTTCTGTTATAAATAAATTATTTTTGCAATTATACTACCAGTACAAATTTTAATAATGATAATAATAACAATAATAATACTAATAACAATATTACAACCACTAGCATTATTATTATTATACATATACTTATTATTATTATTGTTATTATTACAGATATAATAGATTTTTTGGTAATGATACTAATAATTAAGATAATAGTAATAATAATAATAATAATAATAATAATAATAATAATAATAATAATAATAATAATAATAATTTTATTGATATTCAAATGTTATCAAAATTCTCTTTATTCTCACTTTTATCATCAATATTGTTATGATTAATACAGTTCTGGTAATTATTATCATTATTACCCTCATAATTGCCGAAATCACCAAAGAAATCGAAAAAACGTCATTTTGGAGTATACTCTCAAAAGGCTATATTTCGCTAGATTTTGCCGCTTTTTCGACTTTTGGGAATGTTTTTTTTATACCTTTTTTATATTATATATGGAAAATTCCTGTTATTATCATCATCATTATCATGATTATCATCATTATTATCGTTATCATCATTATTATCGTTATCATCATCATTATCATCATTATCATCATTATCATCATCATTATCATCATTATTGCAATTATTATCATCATTATTGCAAATGTTATCATTATTATTGCAATTATTGGAGTTATAGTATATATTTTTGCAATAATACTAATAACTACAACAATAATAATAGTAATAACAATAATAATAACAATAATAACGATTTTATAATAATTCTTTATATCATTATCTTAATTAGTATCGTTATTACTGTAATCATTACTGGTATAATAATTATTTTTGCAATTATATACCAGTACAAATAATAATCAATGATAATAATACTATTTATATACTAATATAATATTATAACCACTAGCATTATTATTATTATACTTAATTTATTATATTATTGTTATATTACGATATAATAGATTTTTTGGCAATGATACTATAATTAAGATAATATAATCAATATGTAATAATTTAATAATTTATAATTAATATGATAATAATATATAATATAATAATAATAATTTTAATAATATTCAAATGTTATCAAAATTCTCTTTATTCATCACTTTTATCATCATATTGTTATGATTAATACAATTCTGGTAATATTATTCATTATTAACCTAATGATATGGTAAATCAAACAAAAACAAATCAAAAAAACGTCATTTTGGAGTATACTCTCAAAAGGCTATATTTGGCTAGATTATACGCCTTTTCGACTTTGGGAATGATTTTTTATACCTTTTTTATTATATATGGACACAATTCCTGTTAATATACATATCATTATCTGATTATATCAATTATTATCGTTATCATCATCATTATCATATATATCATTATTATCATTATTATTCAATTATTATCATTTATTGCATATATTATCATCATATTGCAATTGTTATCATATTATTTCAATTATTGGAGTTATAGTATATATTTTTGCGATAATACTAATAACCACAACAATAATAATATAAAATAATAATATATCAATAATAACGATTTTTATAATAATTATTTATTCATTATCTTAATAAGTATCGTTATTACTGTAATTATTACGTTATAATAATTATTTTTGCAATTATACTACCAGTACAAATAATAATAATGATAATAATAACAATAATAATACTAATAACAATAATAATAATAATAATTTTAATAATATTCAAATGTTATCAAAATTCTCTTTATTCTCACTTTTATCATCATTATTGTTATGATTAATACAATTCTGGTAATTATTATCATTATTACCCTAATAATTGCCGAAATCACAAAAGAAATCGAAAAAACGTCATTTTGGAGTATACTCTCAAAAGGCTATATTTCGCTAGATTTTGCCGCTTTTTCGACTTTTGGGAATGCTTTTCTTATACATTTTTTATATTATATATGGACACAATTCCTGTTATTATCATCATCATTATCATGATTATCATCATTATTATCGTTATCATCATCATTATCATCATTATCATCATTATCATCATCATTTCATCATTATTGCAATTATTATCAATCTTTATTGCAATTGTTATCATTATTATTGCAATTATTGGAGTTATATATATTTTTGCAATAATACTAATAACCACATCAATAATAATAGTAATAACAATAATAATAACAATTAATAACGATTTTATAATAATTATTTATATCATTATCTTAATTAGTATCGGTATTACTGTAATTATTACTGGTATAATATTATTTTTGCAATTATACTACCAGTACAAATAATAATAATGATATAATAACAATAATAATACTAATAACAATATATAACCACTAGCATTATTATTATTATACTTATACTTATTATTATTATTGTTATTATTACAGATATAATAGATTTTTGGGCAATGATACTAATAATTAAGATAATAGTAATAATAATAATAATAATAATAATAATAATAATAATAATAATAATAATAATAATAAATAATAATAATAATTAAAAATAATAATTTAATAATATTCAAATTGTTATCAAAATTCTCTTTATTCTCACTTGTATCATCATTATTTTATGATTAATACAATTCTGGTAATTTATCATTATTACCCAATAATTGCCGAAATCACCAAATAAATCGAAAAAAACGTCATTTTGGAGTATACTCTCAAAGGCTATATTTCGCTAGATTTTGCCGCTTTTTCGACATTTGGGAATGTTTTTCTTATACCTTTTTTATATTATATATGGACACAATTCCTGTTATTATCATCATCATTATCATGATTATCATCATTATTATCGTTATCATCATCATTATCATCATTATCATCATCATTATCATCATTATTGCAATTATTATCATCATTATTGCAATTATTGGAATTATAGTATATATTTTTTGCAATAATACTAATAACCACAACAATAATAATATTAATAACAATAATAATAACAATAATAACGATTTTATAATAATTATTTATATCATTATCTTAATTAGTATCGTTATTACTGTAATTATTACTTTATAATAATTATTTTTGTAATTATACTACCAGTACAAATAATAATAATGATAATAATAACAATAACAATACTAATAACAATATTATAACCACTAGCATTATTATTATTATACTTATACTTACTATTATTATTGTTATTATTACAGATATAATAGATTTTTTGCAATGATACTAATAATAAGATAATAGTAATAATAATAATAATAATAATAATAATAATAATAATAATAATAATAATAATAATAAAATAATAATAATGATAATTTTAATAATATTCAAATGTTATCAAAATTCTCTTTATTCTCACTTTTATCATCATTATTGTTATGATTAATACAATTCTGGTAATTATTATCATTATTACCCTAATAATTGCCGAAATCACCAAAGAAATCGAAAAAACGTCATTTTGGAGTATACTCTCAAAAGGCTATATTTCGCTAGATTTTGCCGCTTTTTCGACTTTTGGGAATGTTTTTCTTATACCTTTTTTATATTATATATGGACACAATTCCTGTTATTATCATCATCATTATCATGATTATCATCATTATTATCGTTATCATCATCATTATCATCATTATCATCATCATTATCATCATTATTGCAATTATTATCATCATTATTGCAATTATTATCATCATTATTGCAATTGTTATCATTATTATTGCAATTATTGGAGTTATAGTATATATTTTTGCAATAATACTAATAACCACAACAATAATAATAGTAATAACTAATACATACAAAAATAACATT
>NW_023661220.1:0-17924 GCF_015228065.2 Penaeus monodon
GGTGACCCCTCCGTAGGGTAGCCTCTGTCTGGCTCACCATATCATTGGACTCAAGCCCCCCCCACCGCGGCAGGCGTCTTCCGTTAGGGGGGCCATGACTGGAGAAGGAGATTGGGTGCAATCAAACTGCTACAGGATATGTCGAGTGTAGATGGACAGGGGCTGCGGTACAGGTGCAATATATTGAGGAGGTGGCCCATATTGTGTCAACTGAGGCAGCACCGAGTGCCCGGTCTAGGCCACAGCTTCAGTCCCTGATAATTGGTCGTGGTGGCAATACAGCTGTAGACAAGTCAGCTGGTTCTCTAAATGTAGGGTCGCAACCTGCTGATATCCTGAAGTGTCTCTCCTATCGCCTACATCAGCAACGGGCTGATTGTCCACCACAGGGGTCAACTACAGGCACTAGTGGAGGCGGGCATGACTGCTGCCCTGTGACTTCCTCGCTGCAGGTCCGGATAGTCGACAATGGTGATAGCGTAGTGGTAGAGGTTGGCAAAATCCCCTATGTAGCAGTGGAAGGTGTGGGCTGTTGGCCTTTCAAGAGAGTTGCCAATGCTAGCATCTAAGCCTGCATTTGCATCTGCTTCTGTGCCTGCATATGGGCCAGCTGGTCCCCTACCAGCGCTCCCAATCGGTCCATGAGACGTGCTTCCAGTTGGGCCAGTTGCCTTCCAGCTGCTGTTCAAGGTCACCAGCTGCAGCAGCCCCAGAATCAGACTGTGCCCTCTCAAGGCCATAGCACTCTGAGCAGGTGCCAACCTGGGTCTGGTCCAATGGGTAATTCGTCCTGAGGGTCTGCATTTTCTGGGATCGGTGGTCGAAACCCTGGCTGTGACGTTTTGTTGCAGGGCATGCCAGGCAGTACCTGTGATCCGTGAGGCAGTGTGGTGCGTGACCGCAGTCTATACGGTACAGACCCACAAGCCTCCACGTCACACTGAAAAATATCACTGCACTTTGGTCGAGACACACAGGCGGACACACTTTTTATTTCAAATTATTCATTATCCATAGGTGAGCACCACAGAAGTAAAGCACTAAAATAATCACAAATCCTGACCAATGGTAATAAAATAATAAAAATATACAATGGGTAAAAAGGACAAAAGTGCAAAGAAAGTAAAAAAAAAAAAGTCACAGAGGGTACTGGCCAAGAGACTACAACAAATAAAATTGAAAAAAGTAAAACCTGAAATACAATGTATTTACGCCGTGGATATTGTTCCGGCACCGGATCCTCATAACATCTCGGCTATTCATCCGGCAATCAATTTTTTCACAGAAAACGTCCTTTGGACATTTAGGGGGTGGAGGTTTTTGAAGTTGGAAGTTATAGATTGTTATGAAAACATTTTTAAAAAATAGGCCAAAGTTGTTGCTTTGTAAGCTTATGTTACTCAATCTAGCATATATAAAGAAATTTAGAATAGTGCAGAGGGCACAACATCTCAAATGGCCTAAATAATGTCTTATAAGCGCGTTTAAAAACATTTATTCATGGACGTTATGAAGAGGGAGTCTCAACCAAAGGACGTTATTCTTGAAAAAATCGATTTATGAGTCTTCCCTGAATGGCTCAGGATTATAACAAATGTTTCAAGAAAAAATTCAAGTGAAAATGCAGCATTAACCCTGGGCTTTGGAATAGTATTGCCGGGAAAAAAGCTCGTCAGCACAGGCGGAAAATGCCGGAAAAATCTCCAAGAAGACACTAGATCCGGCAATAAATCTTGCGTGAAATAGTTAAGACACAGTTATTGCATTTGCGCAAGTGCGAGAGTATGTTTGTTTAATCTTTCACATAAAATTGTGCGAAAGGACTTTCTTGAAATTTAATTAGACTATCTTGTAACGCATCAAAACTTTCAAATTCGTTTCCAACTCTAAAACGATCCATCCTCGATGCATTTCCTCACGAACTGCTGCTAAACACTTGAGAATGGCGCCAAAGTCGATAATGCGCATGCGTGCCGAATGAATAGCCGAGATGTTATAGAATCCGGTGCCGGAACAATATCCACGGCGATATATTTAAGGCCTCAAAACTACTTAAACACAATGAGAGTACTCTGAAAAGTTTAATGTTAAAACTTGAAAGATAGATACAAAACCCCATAAAAAATCAGGCAGCAAAACCTGCTAAAACAATAAAGACTGGGAATTTTTTAAAAATTTAAAAAAAACACTGAGCCCATGAAACAAATTGAAAAAAAAAAAAAACAAGACAAAATCGAAAAAATTAAAAGAATGAAAAATTTAAAAAGTAAATTTAAAAAAACACTAAACCCATGAAATTTTTATTTTTTAAAAAATAAAAAAAATTAAAAAACAGGCAGAAAAACGTCTAAAACAGAAAAAAGACGCTATAAAAACATTTAAAACAAACTGAAAAATACTAAAACAAATAAAACAAGAGAGCGGCAGGGAATAAACAAAACCTCACATCCTCACGCTTGCCACCACGAATCGTAGTAGGGTGGAGTGCAGCTATTCTGCCACACCCTCTCTAAGGGCTGACGATATTCCTCGGGTCTGAATTACAGAGTATGAGCATGGGCGGGGGAAACAGGGGGAAAATTTTTACCTCCTAAGACAAAGGGGTTTTAAGCCAATATCTATTTTCACGTCTTTCATTACGTCAACTAGGCAAATATCAGGGTTGACCATTCACAGAAAACGTACAGGCAGTGAACAGAAAAAAAGCCCCGAAACATAAACAAAAGATTTTGTTAGCCCTTTCACACCCCTTTACAACCGAGGTTACCCGCCAACTGCTGTGGGTGGGGGACTCCACTGCAAGGGGTTCCCACCACCCAAGTTGTAAAGGGGGTTGGGTGTGGGCTATGAATCTCTGGGCCCTGAAATTCATTAATTTTTTTGGACTGGGGCGTTTAGAAAAAAGACAAAAAAGGGCCCCGAGGGTGTCAGCAAGCACATTCAAATAAAAGAAAACCCCCCTTTTGCATAAGTGAATCCGCGAATCCGGGTGCGTTTTGTACTGAATAGGCGTATACTAAATTATTTCAAAATAATATGATATTCATACAAAAAAGTAGTTTTATGTGGGTGATGGTTTTTGATTTCGTTGTTTTCAATCACAGTGGAAAAAAAAAGCATTAGCACTACAATATTAGTGCAGGCAATTGGAACTGAAAGCTTAGACAGACACTGGAAAAGAGAAAAGGGAAGTCAATATATTAACACCTGGAAACCTCCAGGTAGTGCTGCTGATCATTAGTGCGAAAAAAATATTCATTTATCAGGTATGTGAAGGAGTATTGCTGGTTAATCCTTAGTTTTTTTGATTGCACCAAACGAAAAGTAGTGCTCCGTTAACGATGAAAAACCGACATCGACAAAAGCAAAATTGTAAATGAAAACCAAGATTTTGTCAGCTGAAGGTACAGTGGAGGGTAGTGGGAAGGGAGTCTGTGCGTTTTTGGGATCAATTCCCCGGGGGAAAATTGTTAAGTCCCATAAAAAGGGGATTAACACGTAAATTTAAGGCAAAGATAAATTTATAAGTATTGTTGTATGCATGCTTTTTAAAATTCTATATATACCATATGGTAAACTTTCCCTCCTAAATTTTCCCTTTAAAAGTTAAGTCCCCAAAAGACCTATCGACCTAATTTTATGCAAAGGCCCTTGATTAGACCGTACTATTTGAAACGGGCCCCCCCTAGTAATCGAATAGAAAGCCAATCGCATTAGGGGGTCGTCGCAGGAATGTGGGAACCACGTGTGTGGTTGAACGAACGTGAAGGGTTGGGCTTAATGAAAGGTATTTTACTTTTTGGTTTTTGTTAAAGGTAGATACAAGACCCCAAAAGACACCCCCGTGTCCGGGGCAAGGACGGGTGGTGGAGCTGGCCCCTGTGTGGCTTGGCCTGTTTGCCGTGTCCTCTCTTTTCCCTGTTTTTTTGCGGGGGTTTCCCCTTCGAGGCGGTTTTTACTTCGTGCGAAAAGAAAAACCCGGGCGGGCTGGGTCCGACCAAGGAGAAAAGGGCCCTTTTGGGAAGAGGTGTGGAGGGGGTACCCCCCGGGTCTTGCTTTATATTTTTTAAATCGATCGCCAGCAAAAGGGTGAAGTGTCTGCGCACTTGAAACACTGCATTAGCGCTAGAGATACGGTTCTGTTGGGTATGTACAGATAGTTCTGGCAATCTGATGGTCGTAAGGTATCGCGTGCCAAGGTGGGGGGGTGGGCGGAGGTTTCGCACGATGTGCAGTTTTCAGTTAAAGGATGAAATGAAAAAGTGTATCAGGCCATAAAAAGCAAAGGGTTTGGGGGTAATAATGGTTTGTAAACCACCTTACTATGTTGAAAGAGAAATGAGGCGCAAAAGAAAAATTTTGTCAAAAGGGAGAGTAACGTGGCAAGTGAGTGTTAATACTTTTGGATTTGTTAGGATTAACTTTTTCAGTAAAGTACCATCAATGAAGAGAAAAATTAATTGGAAAAAAATTAAAATTTTTTTTTTGTAAATAGGCAAGTATTTATACTTCGAGCAAAAGGAAGCGGGGCAGAGAATTTACTTTAAAGTGCCGCCCCGGGCCCCCAAAACGTGTACCGAAAAGTGTGCGTGATTCCCCGGTGGGGGAGCAAGATTTTTTCGTTTACGACCATGATGGGGGGGGATTAAGTTTAACTTGTATAAAAATTGGGATATCATTTCACTTAAAAACGATTAATTTTGAATAAATAAAACTTGATACAGCAAAAGAAGCAAAGCTAGTTTCAAAATTTCCCTACAAAAGATTTTTGGCCAAAAAATTTTTGTTTATTCTCTAGATTTCGGGCCATTGAAAGATTTACCAAGAAAATTGAAGTTCTGATTGTCTAAAATCCTTGTAATAGAATCAGTTTTTCAGAATGGAGACGTGGGGGAAACCGCCTGAAACCCTGTAAAAAAAGTTACATTTTCTTACCTCCGTGGGAAAAATTGTATATTAAAATTTTACCTACTTTTCTGTAATTTTTTCCCCCTTAATTTTTTCAAAAAACTGTTGGGCTGTAATCGTGTGGTCGTGCCTTAAACCCAAAACAAAAAACACACACAACACACAACCCCACGCCACCACACACGCACACGCACCGCCACGACACGCAACCACACACCCACACAACGCCCGCCCCCGCCCCCCGCAGCACGCACGCAGCACGCACGCAGCCGCACGCACCACACACAACACAACACACACAACACACACCACACACACAACGCATACACACACACAAACCCACACACCACCACCCACACACACACAACACACACACACACACACAACACAACATATAAATATTATATATAATAATATATAATTTTTATACAAAATATTATTATTATAATATATATTTAAAAATATAAATTTAGAGAGAGGAGAGGGAGAGAGAGAGAAAACCCACACGCACTCACACTCATAGATCACGTGGGGGTTTCTTAGAAATGTATTACTTACCATAAAAATTTGTCGTGAGACATTTGAAAACGAAATATTTTAGAGATAAATTTTCAACCAAAATTTTATTTTCTGTATGCTCAAAAGGTTGTTGGGGTTTACAAGAAAATTGATATCTAAACCAAAAGAAACAACTTCAAAAGAGATCTAAATTTTAATGTATATATTTATTCATTTTAGGATGACAGATCAAAAAGCAATGTAAAAATCAAAAAGTTATCGTTAAAACTTTGTTTTAGCTTTTCGGGTTATCTGATTTTTTTTTTTTTTTTTTCTTTTTTTTTATTTAACCTGCCAAAATAAATACAAGTTTGTCCTCGGGGAAAAATCAAAGACATAAAGTATCTCAATTCGGTAACCGGGGTTTCCCGCCGAAAATGTAAGCAAATAAAAAAAGGAAAAAAAAATGAAAGCTTGACTCGCAAAAAAGCATTTTTCTCTCTGTCCTTTTTTCACGTCCTCTTTTAGACGCATTAATTTTTTGGCATCAATACTTTTTACTCTTTCTCTCTCTCCTTTTCTCTCTCTTCTCTCTCTCTCTTCTCTCTCTCTCTTTCCCCCTCTCTCTCTCTCTCCTTTTCTTCGTCTCTCTCTCTTTTTCTCTCCCCTTTTTTCTCTTCCCTTTTTTCTTTATTTTGGGTTTTTTTTCATCCGCGAAAAAATTTAACAAAAAAAAGATCGCACATTTAAATTCATGTTTTTTCCTTGCGAATGATTTACCCCAAAACATATTTCTCTCATTCTAAATGAAAGAGAAAATGAATTGCATGGAATTGACGCTAACTATATTTACTTATCTGTAATCTGTGTGAAAAAAAGGGAATTTTAAAGACATTTAAGCTGATACCTTTTATGCCAAAAATGTAATAGTTGTCCGTTCCCTGCCAATATATTTCTGCAGAGATTTAAAGAAAAGATTCCCCCCTCCTAGGGGTATTTTTAGCATATAAATGAAAGTGGAAACACATCGTTATTTAAGTATTCACATCGGGTTCAAAAGATTATTAAATTGGTAGTCATAGTGATAATTTGTAAAAAATACTTTTAAAAATTATTAACCAACTAGGTAGAAAACGGCTAAATTTCTAAAACCCTAATGGATAAGGCCGTTTTCAAAAGGGGATCATTTTACTTTAAAATTGACTATCTCAACATCATAATTTCCGATTCCCTTTCCTTTATGGCAAGGCAATCATTATAGATCCCAAGGGTAACTCGGGCCTTAAAGAAATTTTTTTACGATTATATATAATAATCATGCGGTTTTTTAATTTTCACTATTTTTGTTATTATCGTCATTTTTCAAATATTTTATTATAAAATTTTTGCGAAGGAGAAGGTTTGTTAGGCTCGTTCAAATATTTACTGGGTTCACTTTTTCCCCCACGATTATAAAAAAAAAATTGCGACAAAATTCAGTTAATGGGACAAAGGGTTAAAAAAGTGGTGACGGGAATGGATCAAACTTTTGTCCAAAAATAAATCAGTGATCCTTTTAAAGAGGCCCAAGGGTTTTCTAACTGCGGCGGGTGTTTTTATTTGTTTGATATGATCTGTGAGGTTAAACTTCACTTTTCCTTCCTCCACTTTTCTTCTTTATTAAAATTATTTTTCCCTTATCAGTACTTATTCCCCTTTTATTTTCATTTCTGTCATTTAGAAATAATTCACAGATATCATTTTGAGGTGAAGTGGGGTTTAACAGGACTGCAGTCAGGACCAGTGACGTGAACCCGCTCATAGAGATCTTGTTTTTTAAAATGACTTTTGCAAGTTTTTGTGTGCGTGGGGGAGAGAGAAAGAGAGAGAGGAGAAAGAGAGGAAAAAGAAAGAGAAGAAGAGAGAGAGGAGAGAGAGAGGAAGTAAGAGGGAGAGAGAGAGACATAAGCAAAAGACAGAAAGAGAGATAGAGAGAGAGAGAGAGAAGGAAAAGGGGGAAGGGTTTGACGGAAAGGAAAGGGAAAAAAAAAAAAGAAAAAACATACCAAAAGGCACAAATTACTTTTGCGAAAGTCTGGGGGTCATTTCAGGGGGAAAATACTAAAACAAAGAAAAAAAAAATGAAAAGAGAAAGAGAGAAAAAGAGGAGATCCCTTCTCTCTCTCTCTCCTTTCTTTTTCATTTTCGACCACCACAGCACCATCTGACAACCGTATAAATCACCTATGGTGCCTTTGTAAATGAGGGTTTTTGGGGATTTCCAAGAGGACGAAAGTTTTGGAAATTTCTAGAAGCGTGGCAGTGGAGATTGCAGAGGATTAAAAAATTCACTCAAATAAAAGGAGCAAGACTCAATTTGGTTTTTGGTTAAAAATATTAAAGTATTAAAGACGAATAATCATAAACTGGGTTTGGGTAAAATGCAAAACGTTCGGGGTGTTGTTCGATCTCCCATCCGAAACAGGAGGAAAAGATTTGATCCGCTTTAAACAAAAAAGGTTTCAAAGGATGCATGGAAATTCGGGAGACTGATCAGGAAGATTTTTTATCCGAAAACAATTGCTAGAAAAAAAAAGGGAAAAATTTGTTGAAGAAAGGAAAAAGAAATTTTGAAAATCTTGTGCAAAAATTCAGCCAATATATGGACGCACAAGATCAGGTAAGCATCCCTTCCTTTGTGGGGGCTTCCAAACTTTAACGGCATACAAATTTCAAAAATCAGAAGACCATTAATCAGGATAGCAGCAGCTTGTAGACCCGACCCGTTTAAAAACTACATTTATATTATAATATATATAAAATATATATATATAATATTATTATATATTAAAACATATAATAAATTTTATAATTATTATATATATAATATTAATAATATACATATATAAAATATATACATGTTATATATATACATATATTATATATATATATAATATATATATATTAATTATATATATAAATTTTTATATACCTATATATATATATATGTATATATATTATAATATATAAAATATATATATATATATATATATATTAATATTATATATAATACATTAATAAACATGTAACACACACCACACAACATATAATATGTGTGGTGTTTGATACATGGGGGTTTGGTTTCACTTCACCGACAAAAAGGGATTGTGGAAAAAAAGTCGACAAGCACGCGTGATGGCGCCCCCTCTTCATGGTCAAGATTTAGCTCCAAGTTCCCGTTTGAGCAGTGTTCCGTGTGAATCCATTAATCAGGGGCCTGCCTGAGCGCTGTAAAAACCCCTGGGACATGACCCCAACTTCGGCGACAACAGGAAACGCTCCGGAGGGGGTAACCGACGGTAAACAGCTGTGTCCCCACGCCCTAGGGTAGAAGCGACCTAGCAAGACCTGAAGGAGTCGGACCGAGTCTGTTCCTTGAACCGCGAACACATTTCCTCTTCCGCCCATAGGAGATGACGCCGATTCCGCCACATCCACAAACAGACCTTTTCATAATTACGTGTCTTTTATCTCAATAAATCTGCGAAACAGACAGTTTTCCTCTGTCCCTGCCAGATAATATGGTGTTTTTCTTGTAAATTCAAATTACAGACCATTATAGCTGTTCAGAGAGGTAGAACGTTCATGCCTCCGATCGAAAATCGTCGTCAGGAGCCTACAGGATCACAGAGTCATATTCCTTTTTCCGTGTCCGTCATTTCTGTGCTACGAACTAATCATTTTTTTAAATGTACAAGTGCTTAGGTCCGTAGGGAAACGAGAAGGTCATGTTGTGCGCGTATACGGGGAATTACTGAAAGTATTTTTTTCCTTTCATTTGATAACACAGTCACGATATTTCAAAACAATCTAATCTTGAAGTGCTGGTGTTAGATTTCTTTCTGTTTTATTAGCTCTCCTCCATCGGAAAAAAATTGTGCGAAAAAGTCGATTGTCGTAAGGGCTCTGCAGACTTCGCTAGGTTTCTCCCCTAAGGACTCTGACTCTTCTCTTACTTCTTCTTGCTCATCTTCTCCTTCACCATCTACTTCTCCCCTCTTTCTCTCGCCACACTAACCGAAAACATTCTCTCTCCAACTCCACCCCCCCCTCCTCTGACCTCACTCTTGTTACGGCTGGATCAAGCATGGTTCCCACGATGTACACTGTAGCATCAAAATTCTCGGGTTCTAACGTCTCTGTTGACCAATTCTTTGCGGATGCGGAAGACACAGTAATCCATTCAGGGATAGGCGGGAGTCCGAGCACTTTGCTACATAGAGCCTCATGGCGGTCAGAATGCGACTCAACCACGAAGTCCCAAGGGTGGCTGAAATGCTAGATTCCTTTAATCTTTTGCTGGAAGATCAGAAGTCGTATGGAATGTTAAAGAGTGTTTTCACTTCAACATTTTTGAGGTAGATGGAGAATCATCATTTACGAATGGTAGAGTTATTAGAAGCAAAACCTACTTCATTTTCAAAGGATGATCTTTCATCTTACTTGAATAAATATTGCGTAAAGCTCATGCAGTGGGTGCAGTCTATCCGGGCTCAGACGCGTAGGTGTGTTTGAAGTAACGTGTTACTCTAAGCACATCCCATGAGGCGGTTCTGAATACTTTTTGTTAAAGGATGGTTAGTGTCCTCTTTCTCTATTTCGAACCAAGAGATGATGTGCATTTGTCTCCAATGTAGTTGCGTCGTCTTCTTGGTCTCGTGTTGTTAGTGCTGGTATACCGAACACAGGAATGGGGCCCCCTCTCCTATCTGCTAAGCTTAAAGGGAAGGTCACATACTCTTTCATTGATATGGGAAGTTCACGTGAGTGAACACGTATACGAGGACTTTCATCTCTCGTCTGAGGTACCGCCAGCCAATGCTTGTGTTAAAGGTGTGACAGGATCTAAGCTAGGTGCAGTTGGAACTATGTATGTAACATTGAGGTTTGGAAATATAATTTTTCTTCATCAGTTCATCGTAATGAAATTTCCCCGGCCACTTGCTCCTTGGCCATGATTTCTGTATTGTTCTGGTATGGTTCTGCGACTGCAGTAGAATGAGGTGGAATTCAGTGTTAGGTTTATAAGCAAACTGAGCCGAGTTCCGTCTGGAAACACCCGGACCCTTTTCACCCTAGCATGCTTGGTTCCGCATCTACTACAAACAGCGACACGCCTCGATTGTATCACTCATCAACACGAACATCAATTCTCCTTCCCTAACCCCACCCCTTTACCTCCACTGTCTCTTCCCCACAACTACCTCCTCCCTCTGTCTCTCCTCCACCTCCCTCACATTCCATGTCTTCTATGAGTCCTTCTAGGTTTCATTCTATTTATCATGGAATTACTTCCCTTCAGCATGCTACAAATATGTCCCCGATTCAGTTGACCCATTCACTGCAGCATTAGCAAAGGCTATGCAGGGGCCATTCGCATTTAGCGAGGGTAAAGAGATTCTAGGCAAGTTGTTAGATCAATACCCTGACATCTTACCGACCAAGGACCGTCCATTAGGCAGAACGCATAAGGTAGAATACTCTATTGCTCTAGAACCTGGAGCTAAGCCTGTGTATATTCCGGCATACCAGATTCCACGCAGCAGGCGTCAGATTCTAAGGAGGAAGTCCGTGGTATGCTGCAAACAAGGGATGTTTAGTCGTCTTATGGCTCTCGTCCTGCCGGGTTTAGTTAATGATCAGCTGCTAGTCTATTTAGATGACAATTTGGTTTGTTCGATCAAAAACCATGAAGTGCGTTTGCGCAGTTCGAAAGCGGGTTTAACATTGAATCCACCCAAGTGTAAGTTCTTCCAGTCGCGTTTAGATTTCCTCGGTCATTCGGATAGTGCTGCAGGTATTGCCCCTAACAAGGCCAAGGTAAAAACTGTCAGTATGTTCCCCATTCCCTCCAGGGTTAGCAGGTTTTTATAGACAGTTCATTAAGGATT
Organism: Penaeus monodon; assembly: GCF_015228065.2. Classification (NCBI taxonomy): domain Eukaryota; kingdom Metazoa; phylum Arthropoda; class Malacostraca; order Decapoda; family Penaeidae; genus Penaeus; species Penaeus monodon. The sequence goes on from NW_023661220.1 coordinate 11,337, forward strand.
ATGGGAGGATCGATGCACCAGTGACACAATAAAGATGTCTCCTGGTGCTGAGGCGTTGACACAATAAATATGTCTCCTGGTGAGGAGCAGGTCAGCGCATTTTCAGTATTTACAGTATTGTCTATCGCATTCTCCCATTCTTGCATTTCCTTCTTCATTCTCCACACAGATGCATCGAATGTTGGGCTAGGAGCTTTTTTAATGCAGGAGTAAGAAGGGAATCTGTATCGTATCGGGTTTGCTAGTAGGGTTCTCACTAGTGCAGAGAAAAATTACTCAGTCACCGACAGGGAAATGTTAGCGATTGTATGGGCTCTTAAGTACTTCAGAGATATTATACTGGGGTACAAGGTTCACTCGAACCACAATGCCGCTCACGTTGCTTAATGGTAATGATTCGTATGGTCATAGAGCAAGTTATCAGGATATCCTGGGCGATTTCAATGTGACTTTCGTGTATATTCAGGGCTGTGCAAATGTCGCCGCCGACACGTTGTCAGGCACGCCAATCGAAAAGTTGCAGTCTTGGAGGTGGGACGATGCTGCTGATTTCCTCCCTTCATTTAGCTTGCCTTCTTCAGCTGTGAATAGTGTTTCACAGGTTCCTCCCTTGGAACTGCTGAATAATGACGAGGTATATGCTGCCCAGTGTGCTGACAAAATTTATGGCCAGATCATTCAAGCCTTATCCAATAGCACGGCAGTTCCCAATGCCTACGCCGACCCACGTGGAGACAAATGTCACCTTTTTATCTTATTGCTATGTGTTTTTTTTTTGTTTTTTTTAATTATTATTATTATTATTATTATTATTTTTTTTTGGGGGGAGGGGGCTTTATGAATCTTAACACTTTAAAACGAAAATGTAACCATTTTCTTTCTAAATTCACCTTTAAGCACTCTTATTAGTCTTGGCCAAAGTAACTTGCATAAACTTTTATTTATTTTTTTTTTATTCTGGGTTTTTAAACTTTCCTTTAAGGGGTGTAATTTTTTTTTTTTAGTATTTGAGTTATCAATATGCAAGTATTTTAACACCTGAGGGCCTGTTACGCTCTCTAGGGAGGGGGGAAATAGTTCGTTCGTTCCGAGCCACTTACTGGCCCATTAATGGAATCCTTGCTGGGGGTCTGTTATATATAGCTCGGGGGGACGAGCAGAAACAGAGGTGGGGTAGCCGTGTCTGGGAAACGTCTTTTTAGCGGCCGAAGTATACCCGGCGGAAGCTAATGACGTTGGGTGCTCCTGTGTCGGTCGGAAGGACGAGGTTTTTATGGCGGTAAGATGGTTTTTTTTTAGTTTTTTAACATCTATATATTAAACAGAGGGCTTTGTCTTCGTTTTTTTGTACTTTTTTTTGGTGTTTTCTCCTATGTTCGTATTTTAATGTTCGCTTTCTGGTGTGATTTTAAGTGTATTACTTTTAAAGTGTTTTTTTTTCTTTTCTTTTTTTTGAAATCAATAAACATGTAAGCTTCGTGAATGAAATTCCTCTTTTAATTGAAATCCTTTAAAGTGACAAATGATACCATAATTTGCCTACCTGTGGCAAGCAATTGACTTCCTTCTATCAGCCCTTTAGGCCCTCCCCTCGGAGTTAACCACGCTTACCAGACGGAAACCCTTGCGAATTAGGTCTTCTTCCTTTTCTCACAGCACGCTTTCCTTTTTATCTTTTTACACATTTCTAGGACGTCTCCTCCTTTCGATACATGTATTGTTCCTGGACGCACGAACCAGGTGGTGGCAGCGACTAATGACCTAATTAACAAGGGTAATTAAGAGTAATTAAGAGTAATTAAGTCAATCACTACAATAGGGTTGCCGATTAATAATTGGTTTTCTTGACAATACCGGACTGTTATTTCGGATATTTGCAGTTGACCCGTAACCGATTTTATTTCCGTGGTTAGTAACGAGGGTAGGGTAACATGCAAGATGTGCCCCTTGTACAAGGGTTACACAAGCGATCACGCGCTCTGCGCCAAATTCTGACATAACGGATTTTCCTGGGCAGGTGTCATGTTTCACCACATCACAGTCTGGCAACAAACTCATTCTAGTGTTTGTGAATATTTTTTCTCACTACTGCGAGTTGGTGGCAGTTCCATTAAAAGCTGCTGTGTACGTCACGAAAAGCATTTCATGATGTAATTTCAAAATATTTAAGCTCGGACAATGGTGCCAAGTTTGTAAATTAGGGGTTAGCCAGTCTCTCGAAGCAGCTAAATTTGAACGTTTTGCTGTTCCGTCTGCAGGCTAATGGCATCACCGAATGTTTAAATAGATCAATTCGACGACAGCAAGGACGATAGCCTGCACTTTCTTCTTACGGGGCAAGACAAGCAGCTGCCATACGAACTCCTGGAGATGAGGCCGCGTCTCTATGCGGACAACTATGCTGAGTATTTGGTTCTCAGCAGCAAGCAAAGGTGCACTGTGTTTACATAACACTGTTATATGTTACGGTAGTTATTCCATAGGGAATTTAGGGTACATACGAGTATATCTTCCAGGTATCGATGAAATGAAATATTCACATAGATCTTTATAACCCTGATAAGTAGTCTGAAAGACTGTCTCACTATACCGAGCACTATTTTCCGAGATATAGTGCTCAAGCGTTCGTTTGTTTTCTTCGTTAAACAGTCTACATCTAGATTCATCTACACTTTTTGCACTGTGAAGTTGCCAGTACATTCTGTAACTTAAACGTATTCTGGCAATAACCACGTCACATTGTTGGTTGACTTCGGTGCCACCCATAGGAAGGCTTGCTATCTCTATACTGTTTGTAGTCCCTTACAGCTTTCAGCCTTAAGTATTTAATCAGATTACTAGTTCTTCCTTATGAGAACTTTTTAATATATGTGCAATCCTAGCAAAAGGCACCCCAAGATTTTTGTTCACAATATCCTTGCTGCAGGATTCTTTTGCCCAATTGTCTACGTAGTCGTGCTTGCGTATGCCAACATGAGATGGTATCCATGCAAATTGCATGTGAAATTACACTCTGTTGCATAAATTAAGTTACGCTTAATCAACTCAAAAATTTTCCCCATCGCACTTGCTTTGAAAGAATTTAGTGTCCAAAGAGCACTTTGAGAGTCACAGAAAACTACTCTAGAGCCCCCAGACATTAAGAATTCCGTTGCGAGGAGTATACCTGCCAGCTCCGTTTGTGTAGTACTGACCCAATTTTTTATTTTCATATGATTTTGATGTAGTAAGCCTTTTTTGTATACAGTAAGCACAACCAGCTTTGTATCCAGACTGTATGGATCTGTCGGCGTAACACTCATATACATCATCACCCATAGATTCTGTGCGTTCCTTTACCGCTGCTAACGATATTTGTTATAACACACAGTTATGTACACTGTTTTTTTGTGGTAGACATGTAAGGCGCACGTTAATTTGTTGAATTCTTCCATGGTGGAATGGGTTGACCTTTTGTTATCTTACTAATTGGAACACTGAGTTTTGTAATGTTCATGGAGATTTTGGTATCAGAGGGCGCGCGTGTGTGTAATTAGCCACGTTTTATTTGCGTGACAATATGTTGCATTTTTTTTTGGAAATCTGAGAGATACGAGGGTTCCTCAGAGCTTTGACCCCAAATATGGTGGAAATAAATATTCTATCAGAAATGGATGGTAAGTTTAATTTCCCGGGATCTCATATTCACTATCCCTGCTGTTCTCAGGGCGCTGATGATGATCCTCATAGCTTCTTTTTGCACTATCTCCATTTCTGATTCTTTTCACTGCAAAAAGTGCGTGCATGGTTTTGTCTACAACTGACCTTATAAAAGCCAAGTAAACAGTCAAGCGAGCTTAACATTGATGCCATGTTTCTTTTGACAAGAACTTTAACGGTTGCAATCTCTCCAGAGTCTCTTCTTAGAGATAGGACCCGGTCTGCATCATTTTAAATTTTACCCAGATATTTATACTTATGGCATATGTCAAGCTCCTGGTAACCTATGTGAAAAGTGGGTGGGGTATGATACATGGTTTAGAGCCATTTTTCTCAGCAGAGATGGGCTAATCCACACTCATGAGCCTTGTTGTGAGTTTGCTGAGAATTATTTGCATCCTCTCTTGTAATGATGCGCTGACACATATGTCATCAGCATAGCATATAATGGATTACCATCCCCAAGTGAGATATCTGCCCGCAGCTTGTGCATGAGGACATTGAAAGGCATAGGGTTGAAAAATCCACCCTGTGGCGTTCCAAGTTCAAAAGACTGTGAAGTGGAACTTCTCACTCCTGAACAACACACTTGCAGATCTGTTCGAAAGATACAGTCAATCCAGCTCAAAATTTTACCCTGGAGGGCCCAAAACTATTAATGGTTCTACGATAATTCTCTGTTGCAATGTTAAAAGCTGACTTAAGGTCAAGAAAAACAGTGTGCTTCCTGGAGTAGAGTGTGAAAAGTACTCTGCAAAGCAATGTTTTGTGCTACGTCCCGATAGAAATATGTACAGTCCTGTGAGAAATTTACCTTGTAATTTTTTACCGAGTCTGTTCAAAAATTATCCTTTTCTAGAACTTTGCATACACATGAGGTTAATGAAATTGGTCGGTATTCATCAGTTTATTGGGACTGCGCATCAGGGGCCAGCAGAATTACCTTGTGACCAACTAACCTGTATAGGTGCAAAAGGGGGATACCAGGTTACCTGATGTATAAGGCGGAAGACAATATAGGTAATTCCATCCTCACCCCGGCCCGGACACTTTTCCTTTGATCAGTGCATTGTTCAGTTCCCCACTCAGTGATCTCAGCAAAATCTGAGGGGTCGGTATCAGAACATCAAAACTCATGCAATTTTAGATTGACTAAGGTGACCCTGAATATTTTTGGCAAGGAGCTCAATTTAGTCAATGCTCGAGCCCATTTACTAAAGAGCATAACTGCTTGTGCAAGAGGACTATGGAAAATGAGGGTGTTAGTTGGTTTGCCCGAAAGTTGATTATTTATTTATATAATATATATATTTTTTTTTTAAATACTTATAGGAATGCTTAGTGTTAAGTAAGTTTAGTAAGTTTATTTTCACCCTGGCTATCTGCTCAGCGTGGGCAAATTTATGATTACAGTTTTCATATAATCTGACATTTTACAGGAGTCTGTAATTTAACTGTATTTGGTACAAGGTAAAAAAAGAAATATAAAACATACTAATACAAAAATTATTACTTTCATATGCTTTTCCCACTGGTTTTTGAATTACGGTATTGCTTACTGTAGTTATTACATAGTAAATTTAGGGTATATACGAGTATATCTTCCAATGTATCAGATGAAATGAAATATTCACATATTTCTTTATAACCTCATTTTAGGTAGTCTGAAAAGGCTGTATCACATGACATTCCGAATATGTGCTCAAGCGTTGGGTTTGTTTTTTTTGTTACACAGTCTACATCTAGATTCATTTGCACTTTTTGTCCCCGTGCAGTTGCCATTTACATTCTGTAACCTAAAACGTTTTCGGGCAATAACCACGTCACACTGTCTGGTTTGACTTCGGTGCCACCATGGGAAGGCTTGCCATCTCTATACTGATCGTAGTGCCTTATGGTACAGCTTTCAGGCCTTTTGAGTTTTTAAATCAGATCTACTAGTTTTTCTTATGAGAACTTTTCAATATATGTGCAACCCTCGCAAGAGGCATCCCAAGATCTATGTTCACAATATCCTTGCTGCAGGCTTCTTTCGCCAATTTGTCTACATGGTCGTGCTTGCGTATGCCAACATGAGATGGTATCCATGCAAATTGCATGTTGAAATTACACTCTGTTGCATAGGTTACGTTATGCTTAATGCAACTCACAATTACTTCATTACCACCTGCTTTGAAAGAATTTAGCGTCCGAAGAGCACTTTGAGAGTCACAGAAAACTACTCCATTAAGAATTCCATTGCAAGGAGTATACCTACCAGCTCCGTTTGTGTAGTGCTGGCCCAGTTTTGTATTCTCATATTAACTTGATGTTGTAGTAAGCCGATTTTGTATACAGCCCAAGCACAACCAGCTTTGTATCCAGACTGTATGGATCCGTCGGCGTAACGTTCATATGCATCATCGCGCATAGATTCTGTGTGTTCCTTTACCGTTGCTAGCGCAATTTGTTTCAACACACAGTTATGCACCCTGTTTTTTTTGTGGTAGACATGTAAGGGGCACGATCAATGTTTAATTCTTCCATGGTGGAAAAGGAGCGACCTTTTGGTATTTTACTAATTGGAACATTGAGTTTTATAATGTTCATGGAGATTTTGTGTATCAGAGGGCGCGCGTGTGTGTGATTTGTCACGTCTACTTGCGTGATTTTATGTTGCAGTTGTTTTTGGAAATCTGAGAGATACGAGGGTTTCCTCAGAGCTTCGACCCCAAATATGGTGGAAACAAATATTATTCTATCAGAAATGGATGGTAAGTTTAATTCGGGTTCATGTTTACTATCCTTTCTGTTCTGGGGCGCCGAGGATAATCCTTATAGCTTCATTTTGCACTACCTCCAAACTACCTATTTCTGATTCCTTACACTGCAACAGTGCAGTGTGGAAAC
>NW_023661221.1:0-15000 GCF_015228065.2 Penaeus monodon
CCTCTTGAAAAAATTTACAAAATTTACAGGTAAAACAATTTGAAGTATCGTCAATGTGAAATGATAAACACTAAATAGTTTGGGAAGAAGGAAAATAACTTTGCGATGCTGCTTAAAAACTATCCCCAAAAAATAAAGAAAAATTTCCCCCCTGGTATCTAAAAAAAACCTATGTAAAATTGGAAAAGAAGTTGAAAAAATCAAAGGTATCAAAAATCCAGTTGAAAAAGTAATTTACAAAAAAAAAAAATAAAAAAATTCAAGATTTTTGCGCGAGAGAATAAAAAATTTTAAAAATAAAATTGCCAGAGAATTAAAAACTGTTCTATCAATAAACAACTAAAGAACTCTACCAAGATACAACATCACACGAAAATTTAAACCCTACAAGGGGCCTATCAAAATGAAGTGGACTTTTTTTATTTTGGGAAAAGAATCAAAGATAGAGGGAAACAATATTTTTCCCAAACCATACAAAAGGAAAAAAGATCTAACAAAAACTTAATTAGACTAAATGACAGCGAAGATAAACCCCGCCATGCTAGACAAATTTTAAAAACCCTAAGGAATTAAAGAAAAACAAGACCCCGGGATGATAATAACAGGGGAGCTAATCGAATCTGTCGAGGGTGTTGAATATTCTTCTACAATTTGTAAAAAAATTTGGAAATGAAAGAAAGGGCCAGAAGACTGGGTAAATCATTTTTGCCCCATACCAAAAAAAGGTACGCACTCCAATGCAACAAAAACGGACAATTGCGTTTAATAAGTCCAGCAGCAAATTTTTTTTTTTTTAATTATTGCTAAAGAATGAAGTTAAAGTTAAGAGAAGAAATTGCAGACGAACAGCAGGTTTTCCCCCGGGGAAAAGGTCCCAAAACCAGATTCTAATCAAAAATTGATCATAAAAAAAAACCCCAGAACACCAGAAAGACCTTCCTGTGTTTCTCGATTACTTAAGCTTTGATACTGTTGATCACGATATCCTCTGGGAAAAAATGAACGATATGAAATTTTTCCCAAAAAACTCATCTAACTAATAAAAGCCATGAATACCAACAAAAAGCAAATGTAAACCACTTATTGGGGTTTAAAAGAAAGGGGTTAAGTCAAAAAGGAGTGCGCGGGTTTTTCATTCTGTCTCCGCACCTCTTTAACATAATTTTTGAAATAATTATGAGAGGTGCTCTAGAGAAAATTTTAAAGGGAAATTTTAAAAGTTGGGGGATACAAAAAATCAAACTAAGGTACGCCGATGATATATTTTTTAAATTTCCCCATATCCTGAACTCAACAAATACTAATAAAGTTTTTGGGAAAAAGTGAAAAGGGGTGGCTTTTTCTTAAAGCCCAAAAAAACTAAGATCATGAAAGGGCTACAGGCTTCTAGGGCTCGGGCAACTCATCCATTTTAGATCTTTTTTGTAATCAAAGTCTCTCCTTGGCAAATGAATAGGTTGAGCTCAGCGGCTTTTGGGGTCGGGAAAAGGGGATGGTAGTTTGCCGAGCTGCTTGTGTAAGAGAACTCCCTGGCGAGTACTTCAATGTCTTTAGGTTTGTAAAAAATTGGTTCCCTATAAATGTTTTTTTAATTTTACAGATGTTTTGTTCTTATTGATTTTTTGACAGGGGCCCAAACCTCTGATTTTTGGGTGTTGCTATTTATTGTAGAGACAAAGCTACGCCAGGAGCCCCTCTTTTTGCTTTCTTATTATTCTACGGCCTAGCTCTTGCTAGTTTGAAATTGCAAAGTTCCATTAGTGATGTTATTTTTAAAAAGCCTGTAGGCCTTATTGCTCGGCACAGCGCCCTGCGGAAATCTGGTGTCCACCATGGAACTCTATGCTTAACGCTATTGTCGAAGTTTTAGGAATGGATAGCAATGCTGCTTCTATAATCAAATTCTGAATTTTTTTTACTTTATCTAAAGGGGTTTCTCCAAAAAGTTCGAGCTTGCGCCCCCTTGTGAAGGCGACCCAGTCTGCTCGTTTTACTTTAAATTTAGGCGCTAAGGCTTCTCACTGTTCGCATGAATATTTAATCAAATAGAAATACCCTTTCCCCAACGATCGAAAATGGTGTGCCACGGCACTTGGCGCTATTATAAGAGACCAGTGAAAAGTAAATAAAGCTCAAATTACCGGTATTATCGTCCCCCCGCGTCGGACTACCATCTTCAGAAGGAATAGATCAGACTCATTAAGCAATTTAACTATTTGCTCACCTCTACCTCCACCCGCGGGGCCCCCAAAACGTAGATGAGCAAAATCCTAAATTACTTTTTTTTGGGCGAGTTCCTGAAGAGCAAAGAGCTCTCAGGCTATCGCTGCGTGTTGGAAAAAAAGTGAACATATACCAGATACTGCCATTAATTTTTACTTTTGGCATGCGCCAAATTCCAAAGTAAATCAATATCACTTCTGAAAAAAGGGGGGGCTTTGGTGGATGTAAGGGCGACTCCGCCTCCACCCCACCCTCACGATCCTTCCGACATAAGGTAGTTCCTCAGCGAAACGCCCTCGTCAAAAAGAGGTGTGTTAAGTGCTTTTTTGGAGAACTAAATATCGGGAGCATGGACGGGGGCTAAAAAATTTTTAAGGTCTTTTACTTTAGATCTAAGACTTCGACGTTCCATTGTATAATGGTCGACGCAAAGATTACGTTTTAGGGGGTTTGGAAGTGCCTTTTCCCCCAGTTTTTTTTTTTTCTTTTTTTGGGGGGGAAAACGCCTCCTCTCCCTCCCCCCCGGGGCCTCTCTGGGGGGAGGGTTTGGAGACAGAAGCCTCCATGTCCTGCACCTCCTGATGGGAACACAGACAATTGCGACTGCTTCTCTCCGAAAACCGATCGCGACCGACAAAGCCCTCACAGGAGTAGCCCGGAGGGAAAGGTCGCTCCGGACTGGGGATTCAGTATCATCCTCCTTATGAGTTTAGACGGGGTTGTGCAGTCATTTATCAACCTTTTGGTCGGATATTTTTTAATATTTAATTCTTTAACGGTCGTTTAGTTCAAAATTTCTTTATCCTTAGTGCAAGCTGTTGACTGACATTACTTGCCTAGGGGGGGTTTTAGTTACTGTTTCAGCATAGGAAGTATGGGGTTTGTGTGTCAACTTTCCACTTTCCTTTTTAGCTTAAATAACTAATTCATGCTTTCCTATATGCTAATGTCTGGGTTTCCTTCTTCGGATGCTACACCCAGATCCACTGATGGGAACCTCCACAATTAGACTTTTGGAAATCGGCTAGTACATGTAATGGTTCGGGGTTTCAGCACATTTACGGCATACAATTTATTTGAGTCTTTATCAATACATCTTAATGAGGTGTGTCCAAATTTTTGGCATCTTTTAAAAATGCATTGGCTTTTGGACATAAGTCTTACTTGAACACTTCAAAACCCGACATTAATATTCTGGAATTTTATTAAAACAAGGTCAAAAAACACAGCCCAGTTTTCTTTCGCACATTCCCGTCCTTCTTGGTCATAAAATGAACGTCCACTACGTCTTGGTCCTTCATGCCTCAAAAATTTTTCACTTTTTCTCGTCCTAAATCCCTGTGAAAGATAACCCCCTTAAGGTATTTGGGCCATAGGAATAGTTATTTTAACCCCAAAGACTGAATTTGCGTCAGCTTAAGAAAAACCCTTTAATCGGGGAGTTGTATTGTACTTTTACAAGGAGCTTCCACTCGCATTTTTTGACAAAATCAAAATCGCCGCCCACTTGCCCATCAAGGCCCTTTTTGATGATAAAGGGGTTCACGTTAAAAAGCGATTGTTTTCTTTCCCATTTTACTTCGCGAACCTTCATTCTCGTGGGGTTTTTAAAAAGTGGTCTTCTCGTTCTGTCTTTTTGGGGGGTTCCGTTGTTCAGGGTCGGTTTGTCAGGAGGGGTATAGTCGCCCCTCCCCCTTTGGGAGGAGAAGGGACCGGGTATCACCATCCGGGGCATCGGACCGGTCCGCCCCTTTGCTTAAAATCTTCTCCTGAAGGGTTTTAAAAACCCTTTTTAACTTTGGTATAAACCTAACAGCAAATTTAAGAGAGAGAAAATCATATTTCGCCCTCTACCCCCCGTGGAACCCGGGTTGCGTTCTCCTACCACGAGAGGATCGAGTTTGTGGGGACACCCCCTTACCGCCGAACTTCCCTAGTGCGAAGGAGGGTAAGTCGGTGCCCCCCCCCCAGGCGAATAGGGGGCCCACAAGGGTACTCCGGTAGGCTCGGGAAAGTCACATGATAGGGGAAAAATTTTTTAGAATGGAGAAAAAGTGCGCCCAAAGGACGCCCCAACTACGGGGGCCCCCCTACCCAGGGGTAAATCCCCGTGGGCCCCCCGGTGTAAAGAGAGCTGGGGGTCTGAGGTGGGGTGCTGTACGACTATTAGCCCGTGTCACCTGCAAATCTAGACACTGAAGGTGCTGGAAAAGCCAAAATGTTCTTAATCTACGGATTTTATTTTAAAATTTATTTATTTTTACAAACCAAAAGCAAAAATGCCTACGAGACGAGAGGCCCCCGGGGCCCCGGGGAAACTCTTGTGCACAAACTTATTGTTTTTGCTGGGGGCGTTAAACAAGGTGTGTTCTCTCAAAAATTAAAACCCAATCTGCTGTGACGCCACATCTTTTTTTTTTTTTTTTTTTTTGGGATTTCTTGGCTTCACCAGCGGCATGTGGCCAGGTTTTAAACCCAAATGGTCCTATTTATTCTGTAAACTATATAAGGTCAAAAGTTTTGTCTCCCTTAGAAAGCAATTACTTTATTTATTTTATTTTGCGTCTGATAAAAGATTTGATGATGTAAATCTTTTTTTTTTGTCTGAAGAAATTTATTTGGGTTTTGTCTTGATTATTAAAAATCTGAATGCGTTAGTAGGTTTCTTTGTCAGGTTGGAGTTGCATTCGGGCTTTGGGGGGGGGGATTTCTTTTCTATATAGGGAGTGAGGTGTTTCTCTTGAAGCGTTGACCCTAAGGGGGGCCAAACACCACCTCCTCCCTTCTTTCCTTCCTGGGGATGGGGCCCACGGTTCTTTTTTAGTCTGCTTTTTTTGTCAGTTGGAGGTTGGTCCACCCTTTGCCACAGGAGTTATTTTTGTTTTTTAAAAAGAGACAAAAAAACCCCTGGATCTTACGGCTTGCTAAGCCCAGATGCCAGTTGACCCGCTAATTTTCAGCCTGCTCATTGCCATGGATACCAGAGGGGGCCGGGTACCCTATTATTTTGTTGATTTATTGGCACCATGTGCTTACAATGATATTACCCAAAAGTTCATTTTTGGGGGTTTCAAATGTTTTAAATGGTTTAAGTAAACTTAGGAATCTGAAAAATTCTATTCTATCGTGGGTCGTCGATAGTGCAAATAAATGGCTTTATCAAGGGAAAAAGTTCAGCAAAAAAATGTTGTTGATTGGGCATCTGAATTTTAGTTCACTTCAGTCGACCATACACCCGCCCCCACACACTCTTCTGTCTTGGGGCCGCCCGGTATATATATAAAAAAAAGGGAGATGTTTAACAAGGATCTCTCTGAACCTTGGCGTACCTCCACCCCCGGGCGCCAGGGCCTTCTGATGGAAGCCAGCTTCCATAGGGAAAAATTGGGAGTTTCCCCATGGCGCTATATTTGACGAACCGGGGGTATCGATGGTAAGAGATCTATACCGTTTTCTCGACGAGGTCGGGAGTCTCGGGCAAAGGGCCTAATCCTTTTCCCCTTTTAGGGTGGCTCGGGTCGAGCCACCTTTGCGGCTAGCTCAAGGCAAACTGACCGCGTCTGAGTGGGAGGGGGGTACTCCTGACTCCACCTCAAACGCTCGTTCAGTGCCTTCAGGCCCAAAGACACACCGCAAACAGGCATTCTGCACACATCCAACCTTTTAAAACTTGTTCTCGATGCCGACCTACAGATTGACCCAAAACTACTTTAGACCTAATCGGGCTTTTATACCTTGAAAAGACTTCTATCAGCTCCCCATTTACACAGAAATGCACTTTAATAATTTGTGCTCTTTGACATTTTTTCTTTAACTGCCCAAATGTGGTTTTCCATTTGTCTACTATCAAAATGTAGCCCTAAAAATTTAGAGAATTTTGAATAGGTATTGGGTGGTTGTCTAGAGTTAGCCTGATTTGGGCTTTCCCTATAAAAAAATTCCCCCAATACTCTTTCGAATGGAAACTTAAAACCCCACTGGGGGCCCCCATTTGAATCATATCCAGTCCCAATTGAATACATTTGCGGGAAAAATTCTGCTTATTGCTTGAGTGCCTAATCAAAATCATCAGCGTACATGGTATTTAAATTCCGAGGGGGAGCGGAAAGAGTCATTGCATCTAGAAATATTTTGGGTGACAAGACACTTCCTTGGGGGCCCCCGTTTGCCGGGACAAAAGTCCAAAAAAGTGTATTGCCCAGAAAAAAATTTTAAAGAAACGTTTCTGTCAGAAATGAAATTTTAAATAAAACAAGGAAAGTTTCCACAACCCAAAAGCATAAAGTTTTCTGAGTGGCCCATATCGCCATGTCTTTCGTGGCTTTTTCTATATCTAAAAATACTGAATAAAAAAATCTTTTTTGGCAATGGCCTCTTAAATTGCTGTCCAGCTTTCTACTATCAAAGGTTTGGCGCCCCTTGGGGAAGCCGCACTGCTCGTCAACTATAAATTACGGGAATTTAGAAAATGCATACCTCTGTTAAAAATTCGTTCCATCCCTTGCAAAAGCCTTGTCACGAAAATTGGGGGGTGGGGAATGGCAATCGGGGATTACCCCCTATTTTCAATAGGGAAATGATGTGGGAAAAGTGCCATGATTTGGAAAAGTGTGGTTTTTTCCAAATTTATTGTACACTTCTAGAAATTTAAATCAGTCTCATGTTTAAGAGCTTCATCATCTCATATCAATCTCTCGGGGCCTGGGGATGTTCCTCTACAGGCTTCTGGGGCTGGGGACAAGCTCACCATTGTTAATCTTTATTGTAATCAAGTCACTCCTGTGCAAAGTGAATATTTTTCAGCTCAGCGGCTTCCTTGGGGCGGAAAGGGGGATGGTATTTTCCCGAGCTGCTTGTGTAAGAGAACTGCCGGGCGAGACATTACAATTCTTTAGATTGTCAAAATTGGTTCCCTCATGAATGATGTTTTTTTTTACAAGATTTTTTTGTTCTTATTTTTTATTGCAGTGAAAAACCTCGATATTTTGGTGTTCTATTTTTTGTAGAACAAAGCTCCGCCAGGAGTCTCTTTTTGCTTGTCTTTTTATTCAGGGCCCCTAGCTCTTGCTTTTGAAATTGAAAAATTTCTCATTAGTGATTTATTTTTGAAAGCCTGTAGGCCTTATTGCGTGGGCACAGCGCCCTGCGGCAATCTGGTGTCCACCATGGAACTCTTGCTTACGTTCGTCAAAGTTTTGGGAAAGGGATAGCAATGCTGTTTCTATAATCGAATTCTGAATATTGTTTACTTTTCATCAAGGGTTTTTCTCCAAAAAGTTCGAGCTTGCGCCCCCTTGTGAAGGCGCCCAGTCTGCTCGTTTTATTTAAATTTTTAGGCGTAAGGGCGTTCTACTGTGTCGCATGAATATTTAATCAAATGGAAGAGGGCCCCCCCCAACGAGTCCGTCAATGGTGTCCCACAGGCTTTTGGCTGCTATTGTGAAAACCAGTGATAAGTCAAAAAGCTAAAATTTACCGGTATTATCGTCCCCCCGCGTCGGCTACCTCATTCAAAAGGACAGATCAACTCATTAACAATTTAAACTATTGCTCCCCTCTACCATCCACCCGCGGGGAACCCATAACAGATGACATTAAAAAAATGGGCAAAAATTACTTTATTTTGTGGCAGACTTTTCCCTAAAGAGCAAGAGCTCATCAAGGCTATCGCTGCGTCGGGTGGAAAATAAAGTGAACATTACCAGATACGTGCCATTATTTTTACTTTGCTGCGACAAATTCAAAGTAAAATCAATAGTCCCTTCTAAAAAAGGGAGGCTTTGGTGGAGTACAGGCGCCCCGCCTCACCCTCCCCTCACGATCCTTCCGACATAAATGGTAGTTCCTCGCAAAAACGACCGTCAGACACGGGTGTTTTAAAGGGGCTTTTCTTGGGAACTAAAATATGGGGAGCATGGGCGAGGCTAATAATTTAAGGTCATTTTTTTAGATCTAAGCTTCGACATTTTCCATTGTAAAATGGTCGACGCAAAATTACTTTTTTAGGGGGTTTGGGAAAGTGCCTTGTCCCCATTTTTTTTTCTTCTTTTTTTGGGAGGGAGACGCCCCCTCTCCCTCGCTTCCCGGGGCCCTCTCTCGGGATGGTTTGGAGACAAAAGCCTCCTGTCCTGCCCCTCCTATGGGGGAGACGACAGCAGATTGCGATCTGCTTCTCTCACAAAAAACCGATCGCGACCAACGAAGTCCTCACAGGAGTACCGGAGGGAAGGGCGCTCCGGACTGTGTTCAGTATCATCCTCCTTATGATGTTTAGACGGGGTTGATGCAGTCATTTGATAAACCTTTGTCAGGTATTACTTTAATTTTAAATTCTTTAAGGGTCTGTTTAATTCAGAAATTCTTTATCCTTAGCTGAAGCTGTTGACTGACTTACTTGCCAGGGTGGTGTTAGTTACTGTTTCAGCTGGGAAAGTATGGGGTTTGTGTGTAAAACTTTCCCTTTCCTCTTAGTTCAGAAAAACTACTTCATGCTTTCTCATATATGCTAATGTCTGGGTTTTCTTCTTCGGGATGCACACCACGATCCTGACGAGGGAACCCTCCACAATTACACTTTGGAAAAATCTGGCTAGTACTGTTGGTGTCTGGGCTTCACACATTTAGGGCTAAATTTACTTGGTCTTTAAAATACTCTTAAGGGGGGGTTGTCCAAATTTTTTGGCTCTATTACAATGCTTGGCTTTTGGCAAAGGGTCTTACTTAAACACGTTCATAACGACTTGCATATTCGGAAATTTTATTCAAAAAAAGGTCAAAAAACAGCCCTTTTTTTCTTTCCCACTTCCGTCCTTTTTGGGTCATACAATAAACTCCACACGTCTTGGTCCTTCATGCTCTCAAGAATTTCCTTTCTTCCATCGTCCTCAAATCCCTGTAAAAGATAACTCCCTACGGTTTTTGGGGCCAATGGGAATAGTTACTTTAACTCGAAGATCATAATTTTTGCGTCAGTTTAATAACCCTTTAAATCTGGGATTGTATTGTACTTTTAAAAGGAGGTTCCATCTCGAAATTTTTGAAAAAATCAAAATCGCCGTCCACTTGACCATAAAGGACCTTTTTGATGAAAAAGGGGTTCCGTTAAAAAGCGATTGATTTTCTTCACGCATTTTCATTCGCGAACCTTCATTCTGGGTGGGTTTTTTGAAAAGGGGTCTTCTCGTTCTGTCTTGTGGGGTTCCCGTTGTTCAGGGCCCGATTTTGTCAGGAGTGGTCATGGTCGCCCCTCCTCCTTGAGGAGGGGGGGGGGGTAGCCGGGGTATCTCCACCCTGGGCATCGGCCCAGGTCCGCCCCTTTGTTTAAAATCGTTCTCCTGAAGGGATTTAAAAAACTTTTAAATTTTTGGTAAACCTAACGAAATAGCTAAGAGGAGTAAATCATTTTTTCGTCCTCTCCCCCCCCATGGAAACCCCTGGTTGCGTTCTCCGTACCACAGAGGGATCGAGTTTTTGGGGGAGCACCCCCTTCCCGCCAAACTTGCCTATGCGAAGGACGGTAAGTCGGGGGCCCACCCCCCCAGGCAAATAGGGGAGCCAAAAGGGGTACTCCGGTAGGCTCAGGGAATCACATGTAGAGGAAATTTTAAAAATGGAAAAAAGGGGGCCCCAAAAGGGACGCCCCAGCTACGGGCCCCCCTCCCAGGGGTCAATGCCCGAAAGGGCTCCCCTGGTGTGAAGAGAGCTGCGGGTCTGGGGTGGGGTGCTGACTAGACTACTGTACCCGTGTCACCTGCCAAACTAAGCACTGAGGTGCGGGAAAAGCAAAATAATGTTCTGTAATCTACGGGATTTTACTTTAAATTTTTTCTTTACGAAACTCAGAAGCAATAATGCCTACGGACAGGGGCCCCGGGCCCCCAGGTAACTTTTTTGGGCACAAGATTATTGTTTTTGCTGCTGCTTTAAAACAAGGTGTTTCTCATCAAAAATTAAAACACGAGTCTGCTGTGCCTCCCAATCTTCTTCTTCTTCTTTCTTTTTTTGTTGGATTTTTTTTGGCTATCACCACGGCTTTGGGGCCAAAGGTTTTAAACCAATGGTCCTGTTTTTCTGTCAATCTTATAGGTCATAAATTTTTTGTCCTCCCTTAAAAAAAGTGATTATTTACTGGATTTTTTCATCATCTATAATAAATTTGATATAGTTAAATCTATATTTTTGATTCTAAAAAGTTTTTTGAATGGGATTTCTATTGTTTTGTGTTTTATTGCATCTATTGGGAGGTGATGGAGGGTAAGGTTGGTGTTGCAATGGGGGGACCGTGGGGGGAAATTTTTTTTCTATGTAGGGGTGAGGTGTTCATCCGTGGGGTTGACCCTAAGGCGGGCCAAAACCCCCTCCTCCCCTTCTTTCTCTTCTGTTGGTTTCCCCCCCGGTTTTTTGTGGGGTTGATTTTGTTTGTGATTTGGGGGCTGGTCCACTCACTCTGCCACGGAGATGTATTTTTGCTTTTTAAGAGACACAAAACACCTGAATTTTGTAGGGCTATCTAAGGCCAGTCTCTTACCCCGGGTATTTGTCGCCTGTTCTTGCCATGGTACCAGAGTGGCCTGGGACCCCTATTAGCTTGATTGATTTATTGGCACCATGTAGCTTACAATGATATTTCCCGTAAATTTTTTTTGGGGGTTTTTTTAATGTTTAATAGTTTAAGTGATTTAAAGAAAACTGAAAAAAATTTCTATTCTATCGGGGGTCGTCGATAGTGCAAGTCTGGGTTTTTTTCAATGGCAAAAATTCGCAAAAAATCGATGTAGATTCGGCATCTGAACTTTTGTTCACATTCAGTCGCCATACACCCCCACCCCCCAAAACTCATCTGTCTTGGGGCCGTCGGTATATATATGAAAAAAAGGGGGATGTTTAATAAGATCTCTCTGAACCTCTGGCTACCCCCCCTCCGGGCCATGGCCTTGGCTTGGAACCCGGCTTCCATGATAGAAAAATTGGGGGTTTCCCATGGGCTATATTTTGACTGAACCAGGGGATCAGGTAGGAAATCTATACCACTTTCTCGACGAGGTCGTGGGGTCCCTTGTGGCAAAGGGCCCCAATGCCACTATTGCCATTAGGGTGCTTTGGGCTCGGCCCCTTTGCGGCATAGCTCAAGGCTAAAGGCCGCGTCTAGTCGGGGGGGAGGTACCCTGACTCCACCTCAAAACGCTCGATCCCAGTGCATTTTAGGGCTCCAAAACACACACGCAAAAATGCATTCTGCACAGCATCCAAACCTTTCAAAATTGTTCTCGATGCCCCAACCCTACACGTTGACCCTAATCACTTTAGCCCAATCAGGGCTTTTATACCATTAGCAAAAACTGTCTATCACTCCCCATTTGTTACAAAATGCACTTTAATAAATTTAGTGCTTTTTTACATTTATTCTTTAAAATGACCCAAAGTGGTCTTTCCAATTGGTCTACTATCAAAAAAAGGGCCCAAGAAACTTTGCAGAAATTTTTATAGGTATTGGGGGTTGTCAGAAATTACCTGATGTTCGGCTTTCTCCACGTGAAAAAAAATTTCCCCCAAACTCTTTCGAAAGGAAAACTTAAAACCCCCCTGGAGGCCCCAGTTATGAATCATATCCTGCCAATTGGATGCGATTTTTCTGAGAATTCTGCTTATTGCTGGGAAACCACAAAGCACAATCATCAGCGTACGGAGTAATTTAAGATTCCGAGGAGCTGGTAGATGTCATTTATCATACATAGAAAAAATGTTGGGACAGACACTTCCTTGTGGGGCCCCGTTTTCCTGGAAAAAAATTTCCCAAAAGTGACATTGTCGGAAAAAAATTTACAGCAAAAGTTCGGTCAAAAAATAAAATTTTGAATAAAAAAAGGCAATTTTTTCCCGTAATCCAAAGCATAAAATTTTTTTGAGTAGGCCATATCGCCCTTCTGTCGTAGGCTTTTTTTATATCTAAAATACTAAATCAAAAAAACTTTTTGGAAGGGCCCCTTGAATATGACTGTCCCCCTTTACTAGCTGATCGAGAGTTTTTTGGGGTCCCTTGCGGAAGCCGCCTGCTCGTCAACTATAAATTACTGGAATTTAAAAAATGCAATGCCTACTGTTAAAAATTCTTCCATACCTTGCATAACAACTGTCAAAGCAATTGGGCGGGAGGAGATGGCAATCTTGGGGGGAAAATTCCCCCTCCTTTCTAGGGAAGATGGGGCAAAGTGCCATGGTTTGGAAAAGTGTGACTTTTTCCAAATTTCATTTACAATTCTAGCAACTTAATCATGTCTCTGATTAGATGCTTCATCTCTCATATCGAAATTTATCGGGGCCTGGGGATTTCCCCTACAGGCTTCTAGGGCTCGGGCAAAACTCCCATTGTTAATCTTTATTGTAAACAAAGTCACTCCTGTGGGAAAAATGAATTGGGGTTGCAGCTCACCCCTTCCTTGATGTCGGAAGGTGGGATGGTAATTACCGAGCTGCTTGTATGAGAGAAATGCCTGGCGATGCATTAGCAATGTCTCTAGCTGAATCAAAAATTTTTGCCCTCTTTAGTGATGTTATTGATTTTAAAAAAGGTTTTTTCTTGTTTTTTTTTTGATGTGGGCCAAACCCCCATATTTTTTTTATTGCTTTGTTGTAGAGCAAAACTCCGCCAGGAGTCTCTTTTTGCTTTTTATTACTCTACGAGCCCTAGCTCTTGCTAGTTTTTTTAGTTTTTCAAAAGTTCCATTTGTGATGTTATTTTTGAAAAACCGTAGGGCCCTTTTTCGTCGGCACGCGCCCGCGGCAATCTGGTGTCCACCATGGAAATCTATGCTTACGCTATCTGTCGAAGTTTTTGGAAAGGATAGAATGCTGCTTCTATAATTGAATTCTGAATATTGTTTACTTTATCATCAATGGTTTCTCCCAAAAAGTTCGAGCTTGACGCCCTTTGAAGGCGACCCCGTCTCTCGTTTTACGTTTAAAATTTTGGGGCTGAAAGGCTTCTCACTGTGTCGCAAATATTTAAACAAAAAAGGGAAAATATCGCTTCCAACGGTCGAATGGTGGCCACGGGACTTGGTGCTATTGGAAGAGCCTGATAATCTAAAGCTCAAATTACCGGTATTTCGTCCCCCCGTCGGACTACCATCATTCAGAAGGACTAGATCAGACTCTTAAAACTTTCTACTTGCTCACCTCTACCCCACCCGCAGGGGAACCCCCTAACGTTGAGAATTAAATGGGTAAAATTTTTATTTTGTGGCAGACGTTCCTGAAGAGCAAAAAGCTCCATAGGCTTCCTGTCAGGGGGACAATAAAGTGAACTATAGCCCGATACGTGCCATTAATTTTTACTTTGCATGCGACAAACTCCAAGAAATCTATCCCTTCTGTAAAAGGGAGGCTTTGGTGGAGTAATGGCGACTCCGCCTCCACCCCTACCCTCACGATCCTTCCGACATAAAAGGTAGTTTTTCCTACGAAAAGGCCTCGTCAGAGACAGGTGTGTTAAATGCGTTTCTTGGGAATATAATATCGGGAGCATAGGGGAAAGGGTAATTTTAAGGTCATTTCTTAGATCTAAGACTTCGACAGTTCCATTGTATAATGGTCGACGCGAAGATTACGTTTTATGGGGGTTTTTAATGCCTTTTCCACCCGATTTTTTTTTTCTTTTTTTGGGAGGGGGCGCCCCTCTCCCTCGCTTCCCCGGGGGCCCCTCTCGGAGGGTTTTGGGGACAAAGCCTCCAGTCCTGCACCTCCTGGCGAGGGAGACGACTGACAAATTGCGATCTGCTTCTCTCACGAGAAGCCGTCGCGAGCCGACGAAAATCCTCCAGGAGTAGCCCGGACGGGAAGGTGGGCCCCCGGACTGGATTCTACATCCCCTTATGATGTTTTAGACTGGGTTGATGCGTCATTTGATCAACCCAATTTTTGGGCAAAAGAAAATTTAATATTTAATTCTTTAACCGTTTGTTTAAGTTCAGCAATTTCCTTACCTTGGCTCAAACTTTTACTGCTCTTTCACAGGGGGGATGTTATTACTGCTTCAGCTAGGAAATATCGGGTTTTGTGTCAAACTTTCCACTTTCCTCTTTGTTCAGTAAACTAAAATTTATGTTTTCTCATATTCCAAAGTCCAGTCCCCCCTTCTTCGGATCTGCATTCAGCAGATCCTGACTGTGGGGACCTCCACATTTTCAATTTGGAAATCTGGCTAGTACAAGTGATGGGTCATGGGTTCAGCCAAAATTTTCCCGGGAACAAATTTCTTGGTCTTTACATACATCTTAAAGAGGTGTGTCCAATTTTTTGGGATCTATTACAATGCTTTGGGGTTTTGGACATAAGGTCTTACTTGCCAAAGTTCATAACCGACGTTGACATACTCTGGATTTTTTTAAGGCAAAAGGTCAAAAAAAACATCCGTTTTTGTTCGCAATTCCCGTCCTTTTTTGGTCAAAAAAATGAACGTCCCCCCGTCCCGGCCTTCTGCTCTCAAGAAATTTTATTTCTTCCATCGTCCTCAAATCCCGTGAAAGTTACTCCCCTTTCAGGTTTTGGGCCAATAGGTTTCTTTAACTCGAAAATCATGAATTTGCGTCAGCTTAAGAAATCCTTAAACTGGGAGTTGTATTTACTTTAAAAGGGGCTTCCCTCTCGCAATTTTTTGACAAATCAAAAACGCCGTCCACTTGACCTCAAAGGGCCTTTTTTATGATAAAGGGGTTCAGTTCAAAAACGTTTATTTTCATTCACGCATTTTACATTCGCGAACCCTTTCATTCTCGGGGG
>NW_023661222.1:15000-17921 GCF_015228065.2 Penaeus monodon
GATATATATTATAGATTATATATATATGCCCACACACACCACACACACAAACACACACACACACCAAAACAAATAAACACACAAAACACAACGTCACACACACACTTATGTGTGTGTGCATATATATATATATATATATAATATATATATATATATATATATATATATATATATTTTAATATATATATATCTATATATATATATATATATTCTATGTGTGTGTGTGTTTGGGTGGGTGTGTGGGTGTGTGTTGTGTTTGTGTTGTGTGTTTGTTGTGTGTGTGTGTGTGTGTTGTGTGTGGTGTTGTGTGTGTGTATGTGTGTGTGTTTGTGTGTGTGCTGTGGTTTTGTGGTGTGTTTTATTTATATATATGATGTATCTTATATCTATATCTATAGCTATATATATACTATATTTATAACTATATATATATATATATATATATATATTATTATATATATATCTATATATATATATATAGATATATATAAATGCATACATTATATATATATACATACATATATAATTATGCATATATATATATATATATTATATATTATATTATATATATATAGTCTATATAATATACATTATATCTATATATTATTTATTATATATATATTCTATATATATATATATATATATATATATAATATAAAATGCATACATATACTATATAAACATTATATTACATATAATCTATAGAGATAATATATATATTTATTCTATATATATATAATTATTTATTTATTTATATGCACACCACACACACACACACACATATGTGGGGTTTAGCATATATATATATATATAGAGGGTGGTATATATTGTTATTATTAATATTATATATATATATATATTTATTATTTATATTTTATTTATATATATAAGTATGTATATATATATATATATATATTATATATATATATATATATATTATATATATATATATACATATCTACACATATATCAATATACACACACAAAAAAACACACAACACACTCACACACCACCCTTATGTGTGTGTTGCATATATATATATATCTATATATATAGATATATATAATATATATATATATATATCTATATATATATAATATATATATATCTATATATATGTGTGTGTGTGTGTGTGGTGTGTGTGTGGTGTGTGTGTGTGTGTGTGTGTTGTGTGTTGTGTGTGTGTTTGTGTGTGTGTATTTAATATATGTATATATTTATATCTATTCAATCTATCTAATCTATCTATCTATCTATCTCTCTTTCCTCTCTCTCTCTCTCCTCTCTCCACTTCTCGTCTCTCTCTCTCTATATATATATATATATATATTAAATATATATATATATATATATATATATATATACTATATATATATATATATATATATACTATATTATATATATACCTATACAAATATATATTTATATATATACATATATTATATATATATATTATATATATATATATATATATTATATATATATTATATAAATACATTATATTCATCATCATCATCATCATCAGCAGCATCCTGGGTCAGTCCACTGGCAGGACGTAGGTCCTCTCCCAAGCTTTTCCAACCTGTTGTCTTTTGTTTTTTGGTTTCTATTCTCGACCCCAAATTTCGTTATTCGTACGCGCCCTTGGTCTCTTTATATTTCTATAACCCAGTCTTTACATTCTTTGTCCATCTGTTTATCCCCTGTCTACCGATGTATATGACCTGCCCATTGCCACTATTTTTTCTTTTTGATGCTCGCAAGTATATCTTCTATTTTTGTCTGTTCCCTGATCCACGTCGCCCTCATCCTATCTCTTAGGCTAATTCCCTAGCTCGTCTTTCCATCCCTCTCTGGGGCATCTATTAGTTTCCTCTCCATATTTGGTTGTAGTCATGTTTCTGATCCATAGGTCCATAACTGGTAGAACACATTGGTTAAAGACTTTTCTTTTTTAAACATATGGCAAAGAACCTCTAGTATGCTACTATGATGTCTGCCAAAGGCGCTCCAGCCTAGACTGTTCGTCGCTTAATTTCCTCTTCGCTTAGATGTGTTTTTTTGTCTGTACGAGTTGTCCTAGGTATATATACTTGTCCACTACCTCTAGCAACTTCGCCTTGTACCTGTAACATCTGTTCGAACTGACCTACGTTGAAGCATATCTTTTTCCTTGTTTCATTCCGAAGTCCGATTTTCAGAGCTTTTCTCTATTTAGATAAATTTATTAGTTTGCGCATTTCATTTGCAGATTCCTGAAGACAACACTATCATCTGCAATTATCTTAGATGTTTAGATATTTGGTCTCCTATCCTTGATACCCTTTTTTCCATTCCGATTTTTGTCCCCTAGCTTTTGATATTATCCTCAGACATAAGCTGTAAACATTTTTGGTGAGATGGTATCGCCTGTCTAACAACCTTTTTTCATTGGGATTTTGTCGTTCGGAGTGAGGTTTGATGATTGCTGTCCCATCTTTGTAATATATATCTTCCAGTATTTTTACAATATACTCCTCTATTCCCTGTTTCGGATAGCTTCTAGTACTGCTGGTGTCTCTAGAGAGTCAAATGCCTTTTTCGTAATCGATGAATGCCAGACACAATGGTTCCTATATTCGTTTATTTTTCCTTTATTTGGATGAGACGTTGTGGATGGTGTCTGTTGTTGAGAATCCCTGCGAAGCTGCTTGTTCTCTAGGTGGTTTTAGATCCAGACGGTCAGATGATGCGAGTTGTGATTGACATTTTTGTTGATGAGGAGGCTTATTGGTCGGTAGTTTTTTTAGTCCTTTCCTGTCCCTTTTTTTATGTATCAAATAATTGTTGCATTTTTTTCAGCTTCGGAGTTTTTCCCCGTTGATAAGGCATTTGTTAAAAAGATTGGCTAGTTTCACTGTTGCAATTTTTTCCTGCATCT
>NW_023661223.1:0-17920 GCF_015228065.2 Penaeus monodon
ATATATATATTATATACAAAAACCACACAAAACACATATATATATTTTTTAATATATAAAATTAATAATATATATATATATTATATAAAAATTATAATACACAAAAAAACCACACCACACACATCACACTTATATAAAATATATATTATATATATATATATATAAATATATATATAGATATATATATAATTATAATCACACCACACACAAACCACACACGACACGAAACCACCCCACACACCACAATACCACACACACACACACACAACGCCACGCACGCCACACCCCCACACACACACACACATAAAATTATATATTATTATTAAAATTATCAATTATAAATATATAGAATATATAAATCACACAACACTATCATCATCCATCAGGGGCTAACGCCGCGGGGGCGCAGGGGCCATCCCCCCTTCGTTTCCCAGCCACGAGGACCCCTCGGGGCGAGTCTTCGGCAGGCACACGGCCCATCTCAAATTCCGTGCGAGGGGGCTCGTCAGCTGCCCGGGGCCATGATCCCCCTGGGTTTGGTCCACAGGTCCCCCTCCCCCCAGGGCTGTCTCGCAGAAGACCCCTGATGGGCAGGGTCGTCCCAGGGAGGCGACTAGGAGGCCATATAGCCTAGTTGGCGACCCCGGTTAGCAAGTCCCGGTCCATGCCACTCACGGGTAACCGCCATTGGATACGTGGTCCCCCTACTTATCCCATGATCCCGAAGGGCTTGTAAAAAAAGGGCTCAAAGGCGAGACTCCAAGACACTGGATGCGTCCATTTTTCGCTTCCAAGAGCAAAACCCCAGTAAAAACCTTGAAGACACCAGCTTGGCCCTTCGCATAGGTCCCCGAATCCCCAAACGCTTTTTGATGGTTTCAGGGCTCCTTTGCCAGCCCAATCCTCTACTGTTCGGTCAAAACCCCCAGAGAAGGGACTACGCACCAAGGTATGAAAAACTTCTGTGACTTAAACATCCTCGTGCAAGCATGAATCGACTGAACGGGTTTCCTAACGGGCCCCCAAAAGTCCTGTCGGGTCTTTACAGGAGACCTTAGGCCTAGAGGCTTCGCCTCATTGCTAAATGCATCAAGAGCCCCCACATGACTCTAAGGAATCAATGGGATGGCAACATGTGGGCAAGTAAAGGTCTGAGACCTTAATATTGCCTATGTTGCTCCACACTGACTTTGGCTGAGCTTGCCCAATCCAGCCTACAAGTTTGAAAAGTTTTTGGTGCAAGGACCCCGCCTTGCCTCCCCGTTAAACGGAAAAAGTTCACATACCCCCCCCCACACTTTACAGCACTTTCAGTATTTAAAGGCTTGCACAGGCCAAAAACTGTGCGGAACCCCCGACCCTCAGATACCTGCACCGAGCAAACTTTTTCTTGAGGTCAATGTGGGCTGCCAACCCCAACCAAACTCACGACGGGGGTTCCACAATTTTTTTCGAAGGCTAGAAAGGGGCATGTGGATTTGGCCGGTTTTAAACCGATTTCTCCGGTTCTGATCCCTCGGGGGGTTGCAGATCCGTTTCAGAAGAAGGGGGCGAGAACCTTGGTCGTATGCTGAGCGTGTAATGCCACGATAGTTGTACAACCCAAATGAAAGCCCCCTTTTCCCTTCCTTGAGCGATGCCAGCCCCTCAGCGGGCCCGGGGAATTTACCGACTAAAAGGGCAGTCAGGACTGTATGCGGGCCCTGAGCCATGGTTCGCCCCCCACCCTTTAGCAGTTCAAAGGGTATCACTTTCCCTGCGTTTTCCCACTTTTTCCTTAAAAATCGCCAGCCAAAACCTCTGTTGGGAGGAGGTTTTCCCGCTGATGGGTGGGTCCGCCAGGCCTGAACATTTCTTACATCCAAACTAAAAGTTAGAAGTCTACTTTTTACAAATTTTCAAAATACTCGCCCAACGTTCGAACCCCAACATATCTGAGATATCTTCCATCCGCTAAAACGGACGCAGCCATTGGAGGAGGGGGTAGATTTTGTTTTTCAGGGCTTTGGGAGGGAGGGTGAAGGTCATTTACCCAAGAAATGGGCCCTTTGTCCCTCAGCAAGATTCCCAAAATGTTCCCTTTTCCCTCTCACAGGGGTTCCACCCCAGCCCATGGGGGCGATGCGACTTGATTCCCTTCGCCCAGCCTTGAACACGCTTTAGGGGTTTTAATATCTCCAGGGGGAAAGGAATTCTGCCTTGCCCTCGGGCTCGCCAAAAACCCCTACTGGGGGCACACTCTCCTCCCTTGCGTCCAGGGGAAACACCTTAGGGTGGCCCCCAAAGGAGGGACGGGGTGTTTTGAAGGGACCTCAGGGTAGCCCCACCGCCTACGATCGGTGCCACAGAACTCGGCACCCGGTAAACCCCATTTTTTGGGGGGGTTTTCCTCCATCGTGGTAACCCAAAATGTGGTCCATCTCCTTGGCCATGTACCCATATCGCGGGCTTGGGGTTGGGGCGCTGGTACCAGGAACCAAGATCCCTTTTTCTGGACCTGCAAATCCCCCGGAGAAGGAAGGCTATTCTCGCTGCTGGGACAGCTCCCGAGCCATGGGGGCCACAGAAACCCCAACCCCCCGGTCCCCCGTGGTACCGAAAAGAATTCCCCCAGAAAAAATGCGAAATCCGCCAGGGGGAAACGTCTGCCACAGTGCAGTTTGACGTAGAATGCCCCTTTCCCCCATTTTATATACATCTGTAGGGTGTAACAGCAATAAAAAAAAATGAAGCCAAAAGCATGCTTCAGTCTCAAAGCCATAATACGTCATTAACCGGTGTCACCTCAACCCTCGAGGGGGAATTTTGGGTGGGAGTGGCTATGGTACACCCGGAGGTGGTGCCATCGCCGACCCCCCAGTATAGGTGTAACCCCCCCACACTGATCGTGCCCCTACCAGGTCTTCTCACCCCTGGGGGGGAGCCACCCAAATCCCAGTCGCCAATTCCCGCATACAGAGGAACCGCTCTTCTGCCACAAGGGGGGGATGTTCCAAACGCCCCCTGGAAAGCATCCCCAATTAACCCTCGGTGTCACTCAGGTGCAACCCCCCCTCTGCCCCCCCTGCCGACAAAGCCCAAAAAAAGGGGTCGGCAGGGGTGGGCCCCCATCCATTGGAGGGTTCCTGGGCTTTGGCCCCAAACTTCAGTTGGGGGGGCACCTCCGGGCCAGGCGGGACGAGTAACTTTTTCCCTTTAATCCGCACCCCGCATTTGCCCCCCCAGCAGGACCCACAGCCCGCCTTTTTTGTGGGGGGAGGGACGACACCCCCCCCCCCACATTTCATTTTTTGTGACGTTTCCGAGGGGCTTTCTGGGAGGAGGAGGACTGGCAAGGGCCCCCTCCCCCCAGCCGCCCCATTACCCCAGGGGGGCTAGGGGGCAGGGTTGATACGGGGCAGGCGTGTCCACACGCCGGGGGCCATAGCTCCTTACCTCTGGGGCCTCCTGCTGCTCCCCGACCCCACAATTTAGCCTGGGAGACCGCAAGGTACCCATTTCCCCATGGGTGCCACAGGAGGCACTGCAGAATCTTTATATGGAGAGGCTGTGACCTTGGGGGGGGAATTTTGCAAAAGCCCGCTCCCCTTTTTTACAGATTAGCCGGGGTGGAGCTGGGAAACGGAGGCTCAAGCACTTAACCCTTCTTGGGGTACCCAAAACATTGCTTCCATCACCATACCTAAAGCATATATATATATATATTTTATATATATAAATAATATATATAATATATATATATTTTATATATATATATTAAAATATACTGCCCCCCCACCCCAAAACCCACACCCACACCACACCCACACACAAAAATATTATTAAAATATTATATATATTATAAGTTTTTATATTTTTTTATAATATAAAAAATAAATATACCTAATTTTTGGGGGGGCTTCACGCGCTGGGGATGGAAGCAGGGGTTTGGGAGCCTAGATAGGTTTAAGTCTTGCATGTCTTCTCGTTTGCACTTCACCCCGGCTAGCTCAGTGCGAAAAAGAACGCTTTTGATAAGTCTCCCATGCCCAAACACCCCTCTCCATCATCAAGACTTCTGCATTGTCCCCCTTGGGCCACCCATGGGAAAACGGGGGCCCCTTTGGGTGGTCCCGGCTAAATTTTGTGGGGGATCTCGGAGCAGCGGGGAGGCCCCAGGGGAAAGGGGGTTTAGGGCCCCCCGGGCGTGGGGCCACGCTCTGGCTTGTACCAACTCCTCCCTCCTAGCCACCCTGGGGTAAGGGGCGGCTCGGGGGGGGTGGGCCTTCCCAGTCCCCTCCCCCCAAAATTTACCTCTGGCAACTTCCTTTAAAAAGGGGAAATGCTGTGGGGGGGGTTTGTTGTCCCCCCCACCTAGCGGGGAAAGGGGGGCTGTGCGCCTGCTGGGAGGGCAAATGTGGGGGTTTTGGGATTGGAAGGAGAGTTTACCCCACCCCGCCTGCCCCCCGGCGGGCCCCAAACCCCCCAGGGAAGTTGTTGGGGCAAACCCCTGGGGAACCCCCACAGGGGGAAATTGGGGGGGTCCCACACCTGCCAACCCCCCTTTTTTTTTGGGGGGCGGGTTTTTGGCTGGGGTCAGGGTGACACCTGGGTGACCCCCGGGTTTAAATCTCAGGTATGTTTTCCCCGGGTGGGGTCTTGGAACATCGGGCCCCTTTGGGGCAGTAAAGGGGTTTCCCCCTCGCTATCGGGGGGAATTAAAGTGCTGGGAGTTGGGGGCTGCCCTCCAAAAGGTTTAAAAACCCTGGTAGCGGCACGATCGGGTGGGGGGTTTAAACCCCTACAAAGGTTGGCCCCCACGAGGGTCCCCACCTCCAGGGTGTACCATAGCCATTTTCCGGGTGGGACTTCACCCCGCGGTAGTCGAGGTGCCACCGGGAGGGATGGAGCATTTTTATGGCATTTTATGAACTGAAGCATGCTTTTTTTTGTCTCTTTTTGCGGGTTACGCTCCTAGGGAGGGAAATTAAAATTGATGGGGGAAAAGGGGTTTTTTCCTACGCCAACTCGTATCGGGTTGGCAGACGTTTGGGCCCCCTGCGAGATATTCGCATTTTTTCCGGGCGCTTAAATTGCGGTATCCACTGTGCCTGAGGCCTGGTTTACGAATGTCTGTCGGCCCCCGGGGGCCCTTCGGGGCTACCCCAAAACCGGAATACCCTCCTTTTTCCGGGGACTTTGCTAGGTCCCAAAAAAAAGGGGGACCTCGGGTTTTTCCGGGAAAACCCAGCGCCCCCAACCCGCATCGTTTGGAAACGATGGAGGATCCCCCAGAACTGCAGGGTTTACCGGAGGGGCCGGATTTCTGGGGCCCCCGCCCAAATAGGCTTTTTTGGGGCTCCCCTGCGGGCCCACTTCAAAACCCCCCGTCCCTCCTTTGGCCCAAACCCTAAGGTGTGTCATTTGGACAGACAAAGGGGGGAGGAGTGGGGCCCGGGGGTTTTCACCATGGCAGCCCTTCTGCCCGGGGTTTTCACAGAACCCAGCAACCTGGGGGGCCCCCTTTTTGCCCCTGGGGGAGTTCTTCAAGCGCGAAACACTCAAAGCAGCCCCAGGAGTCCTTTGGGCGCCCCAAAGGAAAAGGGCCCAGTTCCATCTCCCTGGAGACCTTAGGGGCCCCTGAAGCGGGGCCGCAAGGCTTGGCTAATTTGGGAAATGTCTTGTGTAAATTCCATGGGCGTAGGGCTGGGAAAACCCCTGGAAAAGGGGACAAGGAAAGTTCACCCGGAAATCTTGCTGAAAGGCCCAAAGGCCTTTTTCTTGGTAAATGACCTTCCCCCTTCCTCCAAAGCCCTAAAAAAAACTGAACCCAAAACCCCCCCTCCTCACAGATCCCTGCAGTCCGATCAGGGGATTTTTTGATCATCTCAAAATCTTTGGGGGTTTCGGGGAACTTTTGGGCTGAGAAATTTTTAAAAAGCGGGTACCAGGGGGACCCCCCAAAACAGTTGCTTGGATCAACGTTTTCCCCGGGGTGCCTGTGCTGGACCCCCCATCAGCGGGAACCCCCCTACCCAACAGAGGTTAGGCTGGGGGTTTC
Organism: Penaeus monodon; assembly: GCF_015228065.2. Lineage (NCBI taxonomy): Eukaryota > Metazoa > Arthropoda > Malacostraca > Decapoda > Penaeidae > Penaeus > Penaeus monodon. Next base: position 6,041 of record NW_023661223.1, read on the forward strand.
CAAAAGGAAGGGGTGGGAAAAGCGCGGGCCCTATGTGATATCCCTGCTGAACTGCAAAAGGCGGGGGTAAACCCTAGGGCTCGGGGCCCCTGAATAAGTTTTTGACGGGGCCTTTTGGGCGTCTGGAAACCCATTCCCCCGCCCCTCCCTGAGGGGCAGGGGCATCCCCTCAAAAGGGGAAAGGGGGATCATTGGGATTGTAGAAACTCCCGGGGCATTACACTGCTCGCATACAAGGAAAGGTTTTTTGGGCCCACATTTTTCCCTGAAAGGGGTCCGAAACCCCCTTTGCTGAGGCATCAAGACGGGAGCAGTCTGGTTTTAAACCCCTTTCCATCCCAAAATATACCATATACTAGCTTTTTCAAAGAAATTTTGGGGGAACACCGTTGTGATTTTTTTCGGGGGTTTTGCTCGCACCCCTCCCTCGACCCCAAGAAGGCTTTTGACTCGGTGCATGGGAAATCACTAGGGGAAGATCCCTGAGGCTCGGGGGAAATTCCGAACAGTTTTTTGGCCTGATAGAAACCCTCATACGGGTTACTGAAATTTGCTGAAAATGGGGGGGGGGGGGTATGTCAAATTTTTTTTTTTCCTGTTTAAATTCAGGGTGGGGAAAGGGGTTTGTGCCCCTTTGCAGAAACACTTTTCAACTTTTGTTTTTTGGACGGGAAGTGGTGGAGCCCCCTACCCCAAAGTCTTGTGGAGCAACGTTAGGAAATTTAAGTCCCCAGCCCTTTAAACTTTCCCAAACGTTTCCATCCTATCGAGCCCTTGGGAGTCACTTTTTGGCGGCTCTTGATGCATTTGGGAAATTTGAGGCGAACCCCCAAAGGCCCTAGAGGTCTCCTTCCCAAAGACCAAGATTCAGGATTTTGGTGGGCCTGTTGGGGGAACCTTTTCCCGGGCCGATTCTGCTTGCGGCGGGGATTTTTGAAGTCACAGAAATTTTTCATACCTTGGTGCGGAGCCATATCTCGGGGTTGTCTGCCCAGGAGTCGTGGGATGGTTTGGGTCGGGCAACGGGAGCCATAAAACCTCGCCCCAACAAGAGCGTTGGGTTTTTTCCCCTTGCAAAAGGGAAACCAAGCTGCGTGCCTTAAAGGCCTTGATACTGGGGGGTTTTTTGTTTCCCAATGGAAGCGAAACCTGGATGCTATCCTTGTCGGGGAAAGTCTCGTCTTGATGCCTTTTGTAATAAGCCCCTTCGCCGATCAGGGGTTCTTTTGGCAGGACCATGTATCCACGGCGGTTCCACCGTGAGCCCGGGCCATGGGCCCTGTTATTTTCAAATCCGGGGATCGCCCCCTCACTATTTTGGCCACCTACCCGGGTTTCCCCTATGGCCCCCCCCTATCTCAGGTTGTCTCCCTGCGAGAAAAACCCCGGGGGAAAGGGGAAAACCTTTGGAGACCTGGGAATCAGGGTTTGGGCAACTCGACGAGACCTGCCCAAAGGAAATTAAGAGGGGGCCGTGGGGCCTCCGGGAAAACTCGCCTCGAGGGACCTTTTTGGTTTGGAAGCGAAGGGGGGAAATTCGGCCATGCCCCCCCGGTGGGCTTAACCCCTTGGGTGATAATGATATATTTAATAAACGCCCAACAATGACCCCCACCACACACACAAAACCCCACACCCACACTCCACACACCCCCCCCCAAAAACACATTTTATATATATATAAAACATATATATATTTTTTTATATAAATATAAAATTATATATATATAGATAAATAAAAACTTTGAAAAACAAAAACACCACACACACACACACAACCCCCACACCACAAAACCCCACACACATATATATATTATTTAATATATATAATATATAATATATTTTTTACATTTTATATATTATATATAAAATATATATATTTTTATAATCTTATATATATATATTATATTATATATAAATAAAATATAGATATAATTTTTTTATATATATATATAAAATATTTTATATATTATATATTATATATATAGTATATAATATATTAAAATTTATATAATATAAATTTATTCTATTTTTAATCATTTTATTTTAAATATATATATTATAAAATTTTAAATATATATATTGTTGGGGTTGTATGTGTGTGTGTGTGTGTGTGTGTGTGTGTTGTGTGTGTTTGTTTTTGCAGTATTTATATATTATTTTATTTTATATCTATATATATATTATATTAAAATATGTATTATCTTTTTATGTGTGTTTGTGTTTGTGGTGGGTGTGGTTTGTGTGTGTGTTGGTGTGGGGTGTGTTTTCATTTTTTTGGGGCAGTATAATATATATCCTTATCATAAAGGGGTTTAACGCCAAACGGGGGGCAGGGGCCGCACCCACCCTTCGCTTCCAGCCACGAGGACCCCTCGGGGCGAGTCTCCACGGGCACAGGGCCCACCTAATTCCTTCGACGGTCTCTTTCGAGTTCCCCAACCCTGATCCCCCTAGGTCTTCGCACAGGTTTCCTTTTACCCAGGGTTTCTCCCCGGGGAAAAACCTGATGGATGGGGGTCGTCCTGGGGAAGGGGACTGGGGGGGGCATATACCCCTGATTTGGGGGCCCACCCCGGATTATCCCAAAAGAAACCAGGTCCCATGCCAGTCTAAACGGTGAAACCCCGCCGTTTGGATCATGGTCCTCCAACTGAAACCCCATGATCCTCAAAGGGCTTTTTACAAAGGCATAAAGACGAGACCCCCAAGCCCCGGGATAGCCCGGGTTTTTCCTTCCATGAAGAAAAAACCCCCAAAGTACCCGGCCTTAAAGGCACGCAGTTTGGGCCCCTTTCTCCCATAGGTCCCACATCCCCGACGCCCCCTTTTTTGATCGGGGTTCATGGCTCCTTTTCCCAAAAACCCAAAATCCTCTACTGACTTCCGGGCCCAGAAAACCCCAGAGATAGGGAACTACGCTCCCAAAGGGTTTGGAAAAACCTTTTCTGTGACTTCAACATCCCGCCGCAAGCATAAATCGACGGGAACCGGTTCCCCAAACGGGCCCCCCAAAAGTCCGAAATCTTGGTTTTGGGGTACGGAGACCTCTGGGCCTAGGGTTTCCCGCCTCTTTGGGAAAAATTCATCAAGAGCCCCCCAAAAGTGACCCCCAAAGGACCCGATGGGAATGGAAACATCGTGGGCAAATTTCGGTTTTGAGCCCTTTAAATTTTTCCAGCGTTGTTTCCACACTAAATTTGGCTAGTACTCTACCCACTACCACCCAATAAAAATTTTTTAAAAGTTTTGCTAAAGGACACGCCTTGCCCTCCCCCCTGAATTAACGGGGAAGAATTCGACAAAAACCCCCCCCCCCACATTTTAAACCGCACTTTCAGTACCAGAAATAGAGGCTTGCTATCATCCAAATAATCTGTCCCGTTTCCCCCTAGCCTCAGGATCCCATAGTGATTTCCGATGCCCCGGGTTCAAACGCCTTTTTGAGGTCGTTTTAAAGGCTGCGAGCAACCCACCCCCAAACCCTCCAACGGTTTCCCACAATTACTCAAAGGGCGCTTGGGTAAGGGGCCCCAAATTGTGGATTTGGCCGGGAGTAAACCCCGACTGCTCCAGTCTCTGAGGGCCTAACAGGTTTTTTCCGGATCCTTTTTAAAAGAATGGGGGCCAAAAACCTTTGGGCCCTTATGTTTAGCAGTGAAATCCCAAAGGGGATTTTGCTAAAAACCCCAATACCCCCTTTTCCCCTTTCCGAGAGGGATAAACCATGCCCCTCACGGGCCCGGGGGAAAAGGAAACCCAACTCCCAAAAGGGCATTCAAAAACTATATGCAGGCCCTGAGCCATAGTTCCCCCCCACCTTTAGTTTTCAGCAGGAAATAAAACATATGCCTGCAGCTTTTCCCCTCTTAGTTTGGGGAAATCCCCAGCCAAACCCTCTGTTAGGGTAGGGGGTTTCCCTCGCTGATGGGGGGGTCCGCCCCGGGCACTGCGACAAACCCGCTTGCTCCAAGCTAACGTTGGGGGTCCACCTGGTCCCGCTTTTTCAAAATACTCAGCCCAACTTTTCCACAAAACCCCCCCATGATCTGGGGATGATCCCCCATCCGCTGTGGGAAACTCAGTCATTTTTAAAGGAGGGAGGGCTTGGGGTTCATTTTTTTCTCGGGGCCCTTGGTGGGCCGGGGGCGAAGGTCTTTTAAACCAAGAAAGGGCCTTTCGACCTCCTCAGAAAGACCCCGAAACGTTTCCTTGTCCCTTTTCAGCAGTGTCCGAGGCCCTAGGGACCAGGGAAGGGCCCGGCCCTTTTTTCCCCTTTCCCACCCAAAACCCTTGCGACCGCCCTTCAGTGGTCAAAATGCTCCAGGGGAAAATGGAATTTTTTTGGCCTTGCCCTTTGGGGCTACCCAATGGACTCCTGAGCTGCTTTGAGGGGTTTAAGGGCGCTTGAAAAACCCCCCAACAGAGAAAAATAGGTCCGTCAGGTTGCTGGGGTTTTTGTAAATCGGTCAAAGACCCCAGGGGAAACCCAGGGGCACACTCCTCCTCCCTTACCCTGTCCAATTGAAACACCTTAGGGGGGCCCCAATGGGGGGGGAGGGGGAAATTTTTGGGGAATGGCCCCCGCAGGGTAGCCAAAAAACCCCCCCTATGGTCGGTGCCACAGAACTCCCCCACTCCCCGGAAAACCCTGCAGTTCTGGGGGATCCTCCATCCCCCGCGATGGGGGTTTTAAGCGCTGGGTACCAGGGAACCAGAGATCCTCTTTTCGGGGACCTAAAAGGTCCCGGGAATGAGGCTATTCTCGCTGCGGGGATAAAGCTCCCGAGCCATGGGGGGCCGACAGACTCTCGTACCACTCCCCAACCGGGATCCCGGCATTAAATTCGCCCGGGAAAAAAATTGCGAATATCTCCCCGGGGAAATCGTCTGCCACAGATACGGTGGGGCCGTAGAAAGCCTCTTTCACATAAATTTTTATATCATCGTAGGAGCGTATACACAATAAGAGACCAAAAAGCATGCTTCAGTCCCCAAAAATATGCCAAAAATATGCTCATCATCCGGGTGTCACCCTCGACTCCCCCGGCGGGGCTGAAGCCCGACGGGAAATGGCATGGCAAACACCCGGGAGGGGGTTTAACCTCGCTGGGGCCAAAAACCGTGTAGGTGTAACCCCCCCACACTGATCGGGCCGCTACCGGGTCTTCTCACCTCGGAGGGGGCCCACCACCTAAACTCCCAGCCCACTTCAATTCCCACGATAGAAAGGGGAAACCGCCCCACCCCCCGAAAGGACCAGATTTTTCCCCAACCACCTCCCCGGGAAAGAAATACCTGGATTGCCTCGGTGGTCACTCCAGGTGCACGCCTGACACAGCCAACACAGCCCCAAATAAAGGGTTTTTTGGGCGGGCGGGGGAAACCACCCATCCCCGGGGGGGTTTTTCCCGGGGGCTTTGCCCCCAAGTTTTCATGGGGGGTTTGGCGCCTGCCGGGGCCCCGGGCGGGATGGTATTTTCTCCTTCCAATCCGGCCCCCCCGACTTTTTTGCCCTCCCCGGACGCAAGCCCCCCTTTAAATTTTCTAGGTGGGAGGGAAAAACCCCCAACCCCTCCCCACGAAATTTCCTTTTAAAAAGGACGTTGCCAAAAGGGTCTTTTCGGGGGGGAGGCCCGGGCAAGGCCCCCCCTCCCCCGAGCCCCCCCAAATTACCCCCAGGGGGGCTAAAAGGCAGGAGTTGGTACGAAGCCAGGGGCGGTCCACAGGGCCGGTGGGCCTTTCCCTCCGTACCTCGGGGGCCTCCTGCTGCTCCGAGATCCCCCACAGATTTAGCCTGGGACCAAAAAGGTGCCCATTTTCCCATGGGGGGCCACAAGGGGGCCCCGCAGAAGTCTTGATGATGGAGAGGGTGTGATCCGGCAAAGGAGACTTTGCAAAAGCGCTCTCTTTTTTTTGCACTGAGCTCCAGGGGTTGGGAAACTGCAAAAAAGAGAAGACTGCAAGCAAATTACCAAATTCTAGGGGACCACCAAATTTTTCACATCACCATGCCTTTAAGCCCCACCCCTATATATGTTTTAATATATATTATATATAAAATTTTATAAAATATATATTAATAATTTTATATATATATAAATTTCTATATATATATTTTTTGGGGTGGGGGGTGTGTGGGGGTTTTGGGGGTGGGTTGGGGGTGGGTGTGCAATATATATAATATATATATTATAATTATTTTATATATTATTATATATAATATAATTTTATATAATATATAATATATATATGCTTTACGCTTTTGGGTGATTGAAGCAATGGTTGGTAGCCAAGGGTTAAATGTTAAATGCTTTTATGCCTTCTCGCTTAAGCTTCCCCCCTGGGTAGCTCAGTGTAAAAAAGGGGGCACTTTTTTCATAAATCCCCCTGCCAGGTCACACCTCTCCCTCATCGGGGCTTTTTTCAGGTTTCCTCCTCGTGGCCACCCATGGGGGAAATGGGGGGGCCCTTTCGGGGCTCCCAGGCTAAATCTTGTGGGGGATCTTAGGGCAGGGAGGAGGCCCCCGAAAGGGACGGAGCTATGGCCCCCCCGGCGGGGTGGAACCCCCTCTGTCTCCGATCAAAATCCGGGCCCCCCAAACCCCCCTGGGGGGAATGGGGCGGCTCGGGGGAGGGGGGCCTTGCCAGTCCCCTCCTCCCGAAAAAACCCTTTTGGCAACGTTAAAACAATAAAAGGAAAGGGTGGGGGGGGGGTGTCGTCCCTCCCCTCCCCGCAAATAAGGCGGGGCTGGTGGGTCCTGCTGGGGGGGGGGAAATGTCGGGTGCAGGGTTTGGGAAAAAAGGTTTCCTAACCCCCCGCCCCGGCCCCCCCCGGCAGGGGCCAACCCAACATGAACTTTGGGGGGGCCAAAAGCCCTCGGAACCTCAAAAAGTTTATGGGGGGTCCCACCGCCTGCCGACCCCCCTTTTTTTGGGGGCTGTGTGGCAGGGGGGGCAGAGGTGGTGTGCACCCGAGTGACCACCCGGGCTTTTAAACTCAGGCAAAGCTTTTCCCGGTAGGCGCCTTTTTGGAACCCCCGGTCCCCCTTTTGGCAGAATGAGCGGGTTTTCCTCTGCTATCGCGGGAAAATTTAAGCGACTGGATTTTGGGGGGGCTGCCCCCTCAGGGGTGAGAAAGGGCCTGGTACGGGACGATCAGTGTGGGGGGGTTTTTCACCTAATACGGTCGGTCCAAACGTGGTCCCCCACCTCCAAAGGGGGTAGCCCCTAGCCAAACTCCAGCCAACTTCCCCCCCCCCCGATGGGTTTAGGTGACAACCCGGGTTAAAGGCGTTTATGGCCTTGAGACTGAAGCCTGCTTTTTTGGGTTCATGTCTTTTAATTTCTGTATACACCCTACAATTTTTATAAAATTGATGTGAAAGAGGCATTCTACGTCAAAATTTTCCCTCTGTGGGCCGGCGTTGCCCCCGGCGATTTTTTCCCCATTGTTTTTGTGGAAATTCCCTTGCGGTTTTCCCCTGTTACCGGGCTGGGTATGAGTTCTGTCCCGGGCCCCCAGGCTCGGGACTGATCCCACACGAGAAAAAGCCTCCTTTTCCGGACTTTTTCTAGGGCCCGAAAAAAAGGATTTCTGGTTCCTGGGACCAAAACGCTCCAACCCCAAACCCCCGCGATATGGGTACATGGCCACGGAGATCGACCACATTCTTGTTACACCGATGGGGGGGGATCCTCCAGAAAATGCAGGATTTACCCGGGGTTCCGTTTCCCGTGGGGACGGGTCGTAGGCTGGTTTTTGGGTACCCTGGGAGGGCCCCTTCCAAAAAACCCCGTTTCCCCCCATTGGGCCCCCAAGGTGTTTTCCCCCCTGGACAGACTAAGGGGGGAGGAGTGTGGGCCCCCCAGCCCCAGGGGCCCTTTTGGGGTTGCCCCAGGGAAAGGGAGAATTTCCCCCTTTTCCCCGGAAAATTTAAAAGCCCCTGAAGCGTGTTACAAAAGGGTCGGCCGGGTGGGGGTCAATCCCTTTTCATCGTCCCATGGTGCAAAAGGGGTTTGGACACTGCTGAAAAGGGGGCCCGGAACATTTCATCAGGAAACTTGGGAGGAGTCGAAGGCCCTTTCTTGGTAAAAAGACCTTTCACCCTTCCTACCAAGGCCCCCGAGAAACGAAATCTAAGCCCTCCTCCTGAATTTTTGGGTGCAGTCCGATTTAACGGGTGGCCCGATCTCTCAATCCCTGGGTTTGGGGTTTATGAAAGGGGGGCCCGAGTATTTTGAACAAATTTTACCAAGTAGAACTCCCCTAACATTTTGGGTTGGATGGGAAGCAATGGGCCCCATTTCCTGTGCTGGCCCCCCTCGCGAGGAACCTCCCCACCCCAACAGAGGTTAGGGTGGCGATTTCCAAACTGAAGTGGAAAAACTCAGGCATTGGGGATATCCCTTTTTGAAATGCCCAAAAACTGGGGGGGGGAAAACCCATGGCCCCCGGGGCCCGCTTCAGTCCTGGGCTGCCCTTTGGCCCTCTGGTAACATTTTCCCCCCGACCTGCTTGGGGGGGTTTTTATCGGGGGTCAAAGGGGAAAGGGGGAAAAGGGGTCCTTGCATTGGGGTTTTTAGCAACTATCGTGGCCTTTCACTTTCTCAGCAAAAAGGGAAGGTTCCCCGCCCACATTTTCTTCTTAACGGATCTGCAACCACCTTCCCCGAGGCATCAGAGGAAACCGGGGCCCTTCCCGGATTTTTTCCCTGGCAAGCCACAATAGACCCTATACAGCCTTCAATAATTTTTGGGAACACCGTCGTAGTTTGGTTTTGGGGTTTCTTGCAGCCTAAAATTGACCTCAAAAACTTTTTACTCGGTCTCGGTGACCCCCAGGGTCAAGGGGGGGTTCCCCCCAGATTTTGGGCCGATAGCAAGCCCCCTATCCCCTTTTCTGGGAAAATGCTTTTTAAAAATGGGTGGGGGGTTGTCGGGAAATTCTTCCTGTTAATTTTAGGGTGAGGCCCGGCTGTGTCCTTGCACCAAAACTTTTCAAAAAATTTTAAAGGACTGGATAAAGGGCAGGAGCTACAGCCCAAAGGTTTGGGGTGGAGCAACACGGGGGAATATTGAAGGGCTCAGCCTTGACTTTGCCGAAGATGTTTCCATCCTATCGGGTTTCCCTTTGAGTCACTTGTTTGGGGGCTCCCCTTTATGCATTTAGGGAATGGGCAAAACCCCAGGCCTAAGGTCTCCTGTACCGACCAAGATTCGGACTTTGGGGGCCTGTTAGGAAACCCCTTTTAGTCGTTCCCTGCTTGCACGAGGGTGTTTAGTCAAAAGAAAGGTTTTTCATCCCTTTTGGGAAACGTAGTCCCCATCTCTGGGGTTTTTCCCGACCAGGGGAAATCAGGGAGATGGATTTTGGGCTGGCCCAAAAGGGGCCATGCCCCCGATCACAAAAAGGGGTTTTGGGGATGTTCGGACCCTTGCCCAAAGGCCCCAAACTTTCGTTCTTCAGGCCCTTTATACTGGCAGTTTTTCTCATGGAAGCGAAACCTGGAGCTATCCATTCTTGGGTCTCGGGTTTTATGCCTTTTGTAAAATTTCCCCTTTGCCGGGGTCAAAGGGAAAAAGTAGGCAGACCCGTATCCAACTGGCGGTTACAAACCCTGAGACTGGGATGGGGCCTGTTTCTTTCCCTAATCCGGGGTCGCCAAATCAGGCTTTTATGGCCTCCTAGCTCGCCCCCCTGTGGCGACCCTGCCCATCAGGTTTTTTCTCTCTGCGAGACAGCCCTGGGGGAGGAGAAACCGGGGGGGACAACCTAGGGAGATCATGGCCTTTTGGGGAGGGTCGACGAGACCTGTCCACCCGGAAATTTGGGTGGGCCTTTTGCCTGCCTGAAGACTCGCCCCGAGGGGTCCTCGTGGGTGGGAAACGAAGGGTGGGTGCGGCCATGCGCCCCCCCTCCCCGGGGTTAGCCCCTTGATATTATTATTTATATTTTTTGGTTTGATATATATATATATATATATATTTTATATATTATATATATATATATATATTATATATAAATTATGGGGGTGGGGGTGTGTGTGTGGGGCGCGTGTTCGCGTGTGTTTGTGTGTGTGTGTGGCTATTGGGGTGTTGTGTGTGTGGGTTGCGGGGTGTGTGTGGTTTGTGTGGGGTGTGTGGGTTATATATATTTTACAATATTAAAAATATTATATATTTATAAAATTTTTATAAAATATTATACATATATTAGTGTTGTGTGGGGACGTAATATTATTATGGTTTTATTTATTTATATCTATATATATATTATATCTTTTATTATATAAAATATTTATAAAATATATTATATATTTATATTTGAGTTGTGTTTTGTGGGGTGTGTGTGTGTGTGTGTTGTGTATGTATATATATATATATATAGATATTATATATATATATAATATTTATATATTATATATATGTGTTTTGTGTGTTTTGGGGTGATATATATATAAAATTTATTTTATATATATTAAAATTATATAATAAATTACATTTTGCCCTGTGTGGGTGGGTGGGTGTGTGTAGATTAAAAGATAGATAGATATAGATATACATATAGATATAATGTATATACATATATATATATATATTTACATATATGTGTTATATGTGTTGTAAAATTTTGTGGTGTACCACACACCCCACACACACAAAACAACACACAACACACACACATACACACCACCCCACACAGACACACACACAAACAACGGCCACACACACACAAACACGCACAAGCACAACCAAAACGCACACACCACGCACAACATGCACACGCAAAACACGCACACCACACACACACACACAAACATATATGTATTTGAATTTATTTTTACTGGAAACATTGGAGGCCACAGATGCGTGTCGCCTGATTCGACTGAATAGCAATCAAAACTTGCGTTGTCCCCTTTGGGGCGTGGGCTCGGACACTGGTTTTGAAGGGACAGTTTTGGGCAGGAATCTTGCTGAGGAGGCAGAAAACCATTTCTTAATAAACGCCTACCAAGCCCTAAGAAACTGAATCCAAAACCTCTCCTCTCACTTTTGAGCGCTGTACCAGGTGGATCCTTCAACAGTTATTCTGGACGCAAGTGATGTCACAATCCCTGTGCCGGACCACCCTTCAGCGAGGAACCTCCTACCCTAATGAGATTAGGGAGGGAATCTCCAAGCTGAAGGGGTGGAAAAGCTGCAGGCATATATCATATTTTTGCTGAACTGCTAAAGCTGGGGGTGAACTTATGGCACGGGACTTGCTACGGGCTTTGGTACCACATGGCAGCCTGGGTTCCATTCCCCCTGACCAGTTGTGGGACGTTGTCATCTCTGGAAGGGGAAAAGGATCAGTATACCAGGCAAGGTTTTTGCCCACATTCTCTCTTAATGGATCCGTGACCACCTACTAAAGGGACCACAGAACCCAGCAGTCTGGATTCCTCCTGGCAAGTCCACAATAGACTTCATCCTAACGCTTCGAGCCATTGTGGACCGCCGTCGTGAGTTGCACCCTACAATCGACCTCAAGAAGGTATCTGACTCGGTGCACCGCAAATTGTTGTGGGTTCCTGAGACGGGAAATTCCAACATGGATTACTGGATTAATGCAAAGCCTATATACTGGTACTGAAAGTGTTGTAAAGTTTTGGTGGGAGCCTGCCGAGCTTCTTTCCTGTCAACTCAGGAGTGAAGCAAGGCTGTTTCTTGCAAATAAAACTTTCCACATTTGTATGGACTGGATGATGGGGAGAGCTACTATCCAAAGTCACCGTAGAGCAACACTGGGCAGTAATCCCGGGGTCGAACATGGTACCTTTTAAGACTGCCCGTCTTTTTTTTGGGGAAAAAGGTTGGGTCTTTTCGGCTACTTG
>NW_023661224.1:0-2500 GCF_015228065.2 Penaeus monodon
TCTCTCTCTCTCACCCCAAACCCCCCCCCCTATTTTCTATCTATCTTTTCTTCTCTCTCTCTCTCTCTCTTCTCTCCTTCTCCTCTCTCTCTCTCCTCTCTCTCTCTTCTTCTTCTCTCTCCCTCTCACACTTCTTTTCTCTCTCTCGCTTCTCCCCCTCTCTCTCCCTCTCTTTCCTCTCTCTCTCTCTCTCTCTCTCTCTCTCTCTCTCTCTTCTCTCTTTCTCTTTCGCTTTCACGGGGCGTCAGCGCGTCTTGCCATTCTGTTTTGGGTGCAAAGATATTTTTTTTTATTATTTGATTAAACTTAAATTTTTGCCCAAAATTTTATTGCTTTTATAGAGGCTTCGCTGTATTTTTAATGGGCGGGGAATAATTCAGACAGCTCCCTGGACATTTGATTGACCCCCGATTAGGGAAAATGCTAAGACATAGCAACTTATGCAATTTGCTCTTTAAAGTTCTGGCATTTTTAGCCCAAAATGAATGATTTTAAAAATACACGATATAGAATTTCATTATCATTCCCATTAAAATAACATAGTTGTTTTTAAATATTATTATATCATTACTTTTATCATCATATTTTTTTTTATGATTAGATGATTATTATGTTATTATTTTATTATTTTTTATTTTTTTCATATTATTATTTTATTTTATTTTTTAATTTTTATTTTTATTATCATAATTTTTGTTGTGTTGCTTTTTTGTTTTTCCCCTTGCCTTGTTTTTGCTTTGTTAGGGTTTATTAAATTATTGTTTATTATTATTGTTGTTGTTGTTGTAGGATGATTTGTTGCTATTACTTTAAAGGGTCTCATCATGATCTTATCATCAGATGATCTCATTTTACTGTTACCCTTTATTATCATTATGATGTTCATCATTACTATCATTCCTATCATAAATTCATCATTGTTTTTGGGTATAAATTAGTTTATTTGGTGGGGTACGTGCCCCCCCCCCCCATAAATCTGCAATTTTTTTTTTTTTTTTTTTTTTTTTTTTCATCCTTTTTCGTCTACATATTAAAGAGTCAAAAGCCCGACATAGATTCTGGTTTCCCTTTTGGGTTTTGATCCTGGAGCAAACGATGGTCCACCGACTCTCTTCTCTCCTCTCTCTCTCTCTTTTCTCTCTCTCTCTCCCTCTCTCTCTCCCCCTCCTCTCTCTCTCTCTCTCCTCTCTCCTCTCTCTTCCCATTTAAACATCACAAAACCACAGTGAAAGGACGTTACAAGGCCTTCGTGCCTTGTGACTGCCTCTAAGAGTCTGTGATCTTGACAATCGGGAACACAGACCTGTCTTGGGATTGTCCAGTGTGTGAAAAATGTTCAAATAATATAACTTCAAAGGAAGAAAGAACAAACTTTAAAAAATTAAAAAAAAAAGCCCTACGATACCCCAGATGTGCTGCGAGACACCGTAGGCGACCCGTGTCTGAAATTTTTTTTATTTTCAAAGGACAGGCACTCGGGTCGGCCCTCCGGGTCGGGGAATGCCCGCGACACTGATGGGACGCTGACGACAAACCCAAAACAGGGAAAACAAAGGGGGGAGATACGATGCCCTCAAAAAGAGGTTTTTGGTGGGGCCCCGGTGAGGATGAAGAGGAAAGCAAGGCACTACTGCCTCTGAGAAGTTTCCTCCCGGTCACTTATGCGCGCACTTCAAGAACGATACAAAGCTTCGACCACGGGAAAAGTATCGCTGGGTCTCTCGGGCCCAAAAAAATGGACCCGTAAAAAAGAACCCCGGGGCGTTAAATTAAAAATTTGGGAAAAAGTGTATATGTCAGATGCAAGAAACGAAAAAATTCTTCCCCAAATAGCAACTACTGGTGCAGGCGGTGAAGTGCTTAAAAAACCCAAGGTTTTAGTAAGGGGAAACCCACTAACTCATTGTGTTCGATGCCGAAAGGGGAAATCGAAACAGGAGAAATGCCCCTATACAATGAACTATCATCCATGGGGGACGCATGAAGTAAATGGAATGATGACCCAGAGAGTCACAAACTATGGGGGGAGGAAATTTCCCCCAAAGTATAAAAAACGGTTGAGGGATGGACCTTTGGTGTACTTTTTCAAATCCCTGACCCGGGTTTTCTAAAACTGCTCGAAGTGGGGCCCAGGGAAAACACGTCCCTGCCCCACAGAGGGCCGCGTGTCGGTACTGCGCTTTTTCCACACAAGCTAAAAATGTGCAGAAAAAAATTCTAAAGGGAAAAAATTTACCCCTCGGAAATGCGTGAACTGCCACAAGAGCACAAGAAAATTTCCCATTGTGCACTTCTACCCAAGGACAGAAAAAAAAATAAATAAAAAAAGCAGGCAGTCCTTCCCCCACAACAGTGCGGGGGTAAAAAGTGGTGGCACCTGCAGCGGAAGCCAGACACGGCCACAGTACCCCCCCAAAAGGATTACAGCTCCGTCGTTAAGTATCAGCACCAGCTGCAGCACCAATCCCAGTACCACATGCGCATCGCTTCTGCACCACTT
>NW_023661224.1:12500-17920 GCF_015228065.2 Penaeus monodon
TCTTCGAGTGAATGGCGCAAATATAGACTGCAGGGAGAATGAAATATGAAAATCACACAATTTCAAGTACAGGGTATCCTAGGCATGGACTGGAATACAGCCAACCACTACCTACCCCCTGGCCATGTCGAAGATGAGTGTCTACCTCCTCCGCCACCTTCTCCCGGCACGTACTCCGTTCAGGGATTCACAGACGAGTTGTTGCGCACGTACTCCATGATGCAGAACTACAGCACGGCTCTCCATCACCTCACGCTCGACCGAGTGCTCGAGTACCGTAATTATGTTTTTACAGCAATAAATTATATACAAAAAATAATTCATGTGTATAAACAGTGACCGAAATCATACAGCTTTGAACATAATAGTTGAATTTTTGGTCACTGTAATATTGATCCCGAGAAAATAGGGATAGGGAAAGGGCGAAGGAGAGTAAGGAGAGAGAGAGAGAGAGAAAGAGAGGGGGATAATAGCTTTTCTCCATCGTTTCTCTATTAAATACAAAAGTATTTATATTTCTTATCATACACCATTTGCTTGCAAAGGAAAATAATAACATGATTTACTAAATCACACATAATCTGATTTATGTGTGTGTGTGTGTGTGTATGTATATATATATATATATATATATATATATATATTATATATATATATATATATAATATCTATATATTAGTTGTGTGTGTGTATTATATTATAATATATAATTATATCATATATATATTATTATATATATATATATATACATTGTAAGGCCGCGGTGGCCGAATGGTTAGAGCGTCGAACTCAACACTGTCACGACGGCAATCTGAGTTCGAGGGTTCGAGTCACCGGCCGGCGCGTTGTTCCCTTGGGCAAGGAACTTCACCTCGATTGCCTACCTAGCCACTGGGTGGCCAAGCCAGCCCAAGTCAGTGCTGGTCCCAAGCCCGGATAAAATAGAGAGAATGATTACCTAAAAGGTACTACCGGCACTCTCCGTGGAAAGGAACTGGGGACCCTACCACGTACTCACTCCAAGAGCATCACAACATGAAAACTACAATTAAGTATCGTGCTGTGACCACGGCGGCTCAGACATGAACCTAGCGTTAAAAGAAGAATATACATTGTGTGTGTATATATGTATATATAAAATATATGTATACACACATGTGTATATATATATAATATATATATTATATATAATATATATATTATATATAATATATATATATGTATATACACATAAAATGTATATGTCTATATATATATACACACAAAATATATGCATGTGTGAAAATATATATATTATATTATATATAAAATATATAAATATTATATATATATATATGTGTTGTTTGTGTGTGGGGTGTGTGTGTGTGGTGTGTGTGTGTGTGGTGTGGTGTGTATGTGTGTGCGTGTGTGTATGTGTGTGTGTGTGTGTGTGTTTTGTGTGTTTTGGTTTGGTTTTGTGTTGGGGTGTGTGTGGTGTGTGGTAGTGTGTGCCGTGTGTGGTATGTGTGTGTGTGTGTGTTGCTGGATTGTGACACCCCTTTTTAAAGAATCTAATCTCATTATCTTAATTCCCTAAAATCAATTCGATCTTTACATTCTTGTCTTTTATTAATCACAAATTAACTCAGTTTATTAGAACATTTGTTTTGGCTTATCTCGCGTTTCATGTCTTCCATAAACATTCTATAGGACTTAAATTTAGACTGTTTTTGGTCAAATGCCATAATTACCCAAATGCGTTTTAACTTTCTTGGCCATGGAAATGCAGTCATTATCTAGGGACCACTCACGGAGTTGGGGCAGAAGACGTCTATCAGCGATGTCACGATATCCAACTTGATTTATATTACCTTTTACAATATCAAATTTTCCAGTGCCCATAGCAGAGACCAAAATCACGCCGCCCACCTTGTAGGGATTCTTGTTCTCTCAGGCAGTTCAGGGTGGTCCTTCTCTACGTGGTTCTTCTACCAAATTTCCAATCAAACGAGAGAAAAAATCCTACAAATAAAAAACAATAAAATTTACGAGATTATTAAAAACAGTCAAATAAATCCTTTAAAATTCATCTCCAACTGACTTTTTCGATCTCGTTTTTGAACCAAAAAACAAAATTAAATGTAATTTTATAATTAACACTTTTTCCATATATGCATTTGTATTTTCACAAATCATCATCATCATCAAGAGGCTAACGCCGACGGGGCGCATGGCCGCATCTATCTTTCGTTTCTAGCCACGAGGGCCCTCATGGCGAGTCTACAGCAGGCCTCGGCCCATCTCAAATTTCTTCGTGACGGGTCTTATCGAGCTGCCCACCATGGCCTTTAGGTCGTCCCACGGGTCTCCTTCACCCAGGATTGTCCTCGCAGAGAGACAACCTGATGGGCAGGGTCATTCCCCAGGGAAGGAACTAGGTGCCCATATAGCTTGAGTTGGCGATCCCGGATTATGCAAGTAACAGGTCCCATGCCAGCCTCGTGGTGCACCGTCGGTTGGACACATTGTCCTGCCAACTGTACCCCATGATCCCGGGGTGTGTGTGTGTGTGTGTGTGTGTGTGTGTGTGTGGTGTGTGTGTGTTTTGTATGTGTGTGTTGTGTGTGTGTGTGTGTGTGTGTGGAATTTATATAATATATATTATATATATATTTTATATATATGTATGTATGTATGTATGGTAGTTAACTATCTATCTATCTGTCTGAGCATACCATCATGGTCACCAAGTCAAGAGGCTACATAGGCACCTCCAAGGAGGGCAACATGGGCGTTGATTGAAACACTGCCCAAAACATAAACATTAAAAAACGGCTACCTCTTTGAAGCAAAAGAATTCCACATGACACACCCTATAATTACAAATCCCCGCCTCACCATCATGCAACACAATGTACTTCACTGGACAACGAAAAACTGAACTGTGCAACTCATACAAGGAGACACGACCCACACATCATACTCATTAAACAGCCTAGGCTCATAACACCAAACCCCCTCAAAATCTACATTTAAATCATCAATCCTCCAATAACTCACAAGAAAGAAACGATGGCGTAGCAATTGCGATCACAACGACATCTCTCACAAAATCATCAATAACTTTCACTCAGATCTACTGGCAGTCGAAATAAAAAAACACCATATATACATTATACATCCCACCAGAGACCATACCATACCACCACCATACCAGATCCTGACATCTTGCAGCTCCTGAGGGATGACAACCAATATTTCATCACGGGGGACCTTAACGCAAACCAGGGACTCTTTGGCTACACCATACAAACACATTAGGGAAAGGCCACGCCTCATCATACAAAAGGCAGACTCATTTCACCTCGGGCCACACACAGCAACACACAAGCTAAAAACACAGCACAAACACCTAACATAGTCTTAGCGAACCCCAGAGCACAACTACACGACATCACAACAGACGAATCAATCCAGTGATAACCTCCCGGTCATCCTAACACTGTCGAAAAAACCCAATCATGATCCCAAACACAACCCCGAAAATCCCCTTTAACATGCAAACTGGGAGGCTTCAAATAAGCACTTGAAGACACAAAGTAACTGATCTCGAGGGGGAACCACACACACAATAAATACCCACCTTCAACAGTGGTACACAGACATACAGACGGCCAGGCAGGCCAATATCCCCAAAACACATACAAGACTATCCCCCACTCAGAGAAGCACATCGTCTGAAATTGCTTAAAATACAATATAGGCACTTACATTGAGTTGCACTGACCGGGGCTGGGACACACAACTACACCCATGATACGAGAAATTCAACATAAATTACACACGAAATTTAAAATAATGAACAAACAACACTGGGAAACACCCCACGCAAAGACTATGTCAAACAGATAGATCTCAAGAAATTCTGGAGTTCCTTTAAAACGCTCATGGTCGAACAGCAGATAATCCATACATCTACAACGCCTAAACAGAAGGTTGACTCGGTGGGGGAGACGGAAACCTTCTCCACAGGAAATTCTGGCAATAGAATTTCCAAATCTCCCCACCGAGAATGCCCAGGTTACATACTACATACAACAATATAGGAACATAACTCTCCCCTAGAACACCATCAGACTAAACATTTTCACAGAGGACAATCCCGTCCACTCCACCACTCCAGAGGAAATAACAAAACACAATCAAAAAGCACCAAAACACATACCAGAGCGGCAACATACAAAAACAAACACTGAACACCTTCCACCAGAATGATCAGCAGACTACGCCATATCTTCAATGCAGTTTCTGGCTACAGGGTATTTCCCGATAAATTTAAACACGCCACCCTCACCTCAATACACAAACCCGGAAAATCCGCACATGAGGTGGGGAATTACTGCCCATCTCACAAGTCCCAGGCAAACTGCTAGACAGGGTAATAACACAAGACTCATCCCACACTTTTGAAAAAAACCCAAAACACAAAAACACTAGGAAATACGGCTTTCGCCCAACACAGGGGGACCGAGAGCGTCATCGCCCTCGTTACTACGAGACAGATTTCGCACGCCTTCTCGGTAGCTTTCTGGACGACAAGACTGCTACAATACGCCTGGGAGCCCACCTAGGCAACCCCATCCACCTCAAAAGTGGAGTACCACAGGGAAGCGTTTTATCGCCAACCCTTTATATCCTACATACAGCCAATCTGCCAGAACCAACATCATACAGCAATTATGTTTCCTATGCAGACGATATCAACAGATTATACCCACCCTCTAAATCAAACGAACAGCAGAAAGAGCTAAAAAATTTGAAACAACAGCAGAAAGAGCTATACAGAACATCAACACCTTTGAGCACCACTGGAAAATACAGACAAACATAAACAAATTGAGAATCACAAATTCACAACCAATCACAGTCAGCAACACCAACACTCCATACACACACAGGAAACATTCTCGGATTTCAGTTCACAAACACAGGCTTAACAACACACATTAAACAAAGAACACAAGCACAAATAACACTAACCAAACTAAAACGCTTTTCATGCTGCCCACCACAAATAAGACTCAAACTCTACAAAACAACTGTCAGACCCATTCTAGAATACATTGCTATCCAGCTGGTGCAATATCAAATACACAAAAACTCAGAATGCAATCAGTACAGAACAAAACATTACTCTGGGTACGGCGCAACATTTCTAGACCGAATTTCCGCAGAAACACTACACAGAACATACAGCATGGACGAGGCAAAAATACCTGGGCCAGACTACACGAACAAGAAGACGAACAATATAACATCTTTGAAAAACACACAAACACTCACACAAACCACGCCTGGTGGCCAGAACACTTTCCAACACAGAACAGGAAACACCCCCACCGATATACGCCACCACAACACCTACAACCAAAAGTACAGAC
>NW_023661225.1:0-2500 GCF_015228065.2 Penaeus monodon
TCTCCCCCTCCCCCCCCTTCCCCTTTCTCTTTCTATCTCTCTTTCTATCTCTCTTCGCTCACACACACACACACACACACACACACACACACACACACACGCACACACACACGCACACACACACACACACCACACACACACACACACACACACACACAAACACACAAACACACAAACACACACACACACACATACACACACACGCGCAGACACTCTCTCTCTCTCTCTCTCTCTCTCTCTCTCTCCACACACACACACACACACACACACACACACATCACACACACGCACGTGCGCAGACATTCTCTCTCTCTCTCTCTCTCTCTCTCTCCTCTCTCTCTCTCTCTCTCTCTCTCTCCTCCTCATTCCGCCTCCTCTCTCTCTCCTCTCTCTCTTCTCTCTCTTCGTCTATTCCTTTTATTTGTATATCTTTCGAAGTTGTGCCACTTCCTCCACGCCTCTTCGGGCCACATTCCGAAGCTTATTAGACCAAACGCGTAAAAAGCAATGCAGAATAAGGATATTTAGCACGAGACCAGAGGAGCTAAAGTCGCTTGACCTTCCACTTTAGACAACTTTCCTTGTAGAGACCGAATAAGTTGCCTCTTTCACAATGTCAAGGAAGCGGATGTCGGTCTGTTTCCGGAAACAAAACAAGAACGTTTGCTGCCTTGTTGTAACCGGAATGCCACACGTCCTTTAGTGAGAATAGAAAGTGACCGCTTTGCTGGTAGCTGCAAGGTGGTGCGTACTCTGTTGTGTGATTTGGAGGTATCACTTGCTCTGTCGTCGCTTGAAGTTACTTCGCTCACAATACCTCCACGGGTTCACAAGGGGCAATGAGAACAGCACGCAGCATAGCCATGCTCTTAAGCACAACCAGAACTGTCACATCTGTGGCAGTATTCCTAGACCTGGAGAAGGACTTTGAACTATCAGTCTTCTTGCTACTCAGGAGATCCTGATCCAGAAGGGAATCAGAGGAAAGAAAGGTCCTGGTTGATCGAACTAAGGCAAGACTGTCATGAGAGCAATGACTGGGAGACATCAGGAGTGGGACACTAATACCAGGATCATTTTGTGTACATCCCGTCCGTCTCATTGTGGGCTATGCTTCTGTTGCCCAGGTTGCCACCAAGTCAAGACTAAGAGAAAATTGGAGACCGTCCAAAATGAAGCTGTCAGTATCATCCTGGGTTGCCCCCTGATGGACAAAGGCTTCAACTTCCTCATGGAGGCAAACCTTCTGTCCCTGAACTCCCGAACTAATCTAATGACAGCACGTTCCTTTCAGAAGTCCATCCAAGCAACCCCGAACACAAGTTAAAAGTACTCTCGGACACCTGGAACAAGATTACGAGTTTCTTTGCAAACAACTCCTGGCTGACACATACACTCAGGGTGTTGATATGCTATCAGCTCAAAGAGCAAATACTTGTTAAGGGCATGGACTCCTCTCCACCCTGACTATATTGAACTCCAGCCGTGGGCACTGACCTTGATCGAGTTTTTTGTCATGAGCTGAATTCCAAGCCACATAGGCATTAGAGGGAATGAACTTGCTGAAAGACTAACCGAAACTGGCAGGAGTATGCCTCTAAATCCTATGATCATTCATCCAAGCCAAAAATCTTAAATCACAGGTCCAACGCCCAAGGACTAGCCAGATTCCACTGGCACTCTGAAATATGTAATATAGTTGTCGAAGTACTTCTGCACAGAATCAGACTAGGTTACCACTGCGCATGACAACTTATAGAGACAACTGACTATGCAGATAGGTGTTGCAAGCACGGTGGCGAACCGAACGCCACAGTGTTACACTACTTACTGAGTTGTGAGCACACAGCCGCCGGCTGGTAAGAAGAATATGCCTCTTGCTTGCATCGTGGCGGTTTGGGGCGCGCCTGTTGGCAACCCGACCACCACGGCAAGCATTCAGTGATGAATCAGTTGAGATAGCTATAAATAGCTGACAAAGGCCGGACCACATATATGGAAGGCTCGGGCGAAGCTAGACTTCGCAAATCTCACTCACCTCGAGTACAAAGGTATCAAAGATACGCTGTCGCTTAAAAATGACACTTACTTTTTGAGTGTAATCTGAAAAAATTAATTCGCTGCTTGAGGTTCTCTTCCTCCATGGCATGAAAAGTTTTCTTGGGAAGAGCTTTTAAAGAACTGGAATGAATATTGGATGATATTTAGTGCAGCTTTCCCCTTGACCACGAAAAGACCTTTAGGGTGTGATAGGAGAATTCAAAAGCAGGACGAAAAGCTACAAAAAGTTCAAACAACCCACATAAAAACAAAAAACTTCACCACAAAAAAGGGGGTACCAAAAACCTTTTCCCTGACGAAAATCGGGGAGCGAAGTTATATGTAAAATAAATGTTTTTTTGTTTAACCGTCGTTAAAAAATGTATGTCACTATAAAGCTAAATTTCTTGAGGAAACAAACGACTGGATGTGTTGCAAAGGACTTAAATTGGAATGTGGA
>NW_023661225.1:10000-12500 GCF_015228065.2 Penaeus monodon
GTTTGGTTTATTGGGGGAGTTGTAAGGTCAGACGGGTTGTTGGAATGCTGGGGGGACCTGTTCCTCTCTCTCTCTCTCTCTCTCTCTTTTCTCTTCTCTCTCTCCCCTTCTCTCTCTCTCTCCCCTCTCTCTCTCTCCCTCTCTCTCTCCCCTTCTCTCTCTCTCCTTCTCTCTCTTCCCCTCTCTCGTCTCTCTCTCTCTCTTCTCCTCTGCTTCTCTCTCTCTCCTTTTTCTCTCTCCTTTCCTCTCTCTCCCTCTTTTTCTCTCTCTCTCCTCTCTCTCCTCTCATTATTATTATTACTATTATTATTATTATTGTTATTATTATATTATTTATTATTATTATTATATTATTATTATTATTATTAATATTATTATTATTATCATTATCATACTAATTATTATTATTATTATCATTATTATAATTATCATTATTATTCCTCTTCCTCTTTTTCTTCTTCTTTCTTCTCCTTTTTTTTAAAGAGAGAGTTACTGAGTGGCGTGCTCGGTGAGCTGTAATCGTTTCCGCCCTGTCAGCCTACTCCGCTGGTTGCTGGTTTGCCGACTTTCTCTCTCTCCGGTCAAGTACGGACAATGCATCATGCAATTTGATGCATCACAGAAAGAAATAATAGATCTACTCACACAGGAGTAACATTATGAGTCATTCATTTGATTATTCACCTGCTTGCGTATTTATTATCTATTTATCCCGGCATTCATCTATTGTTATATATATATATATATATATATATATTATATAATATATATATATATTATATAATATATATATATCTAACACACTATATTTAGACTATATCTTGAACTATCGCCAGATTTTGCCCACGAGATCGTTATATGAATATGTGTGTAATATGCAGGAGTTTTCGGGGGGCAGGAAAATGACCAAAACTTTGTTATTCAGTAAACACCAAATTTTGCGGGATCCTTACCGGAATGGTTAGGTAAAATAAAGATGTGCGTATTGAAGGGAGATATGTGTTCTAAATAACAACATGGCTCACATCCTAAGGTTTTTTCATAGCTTTTCTTCAGTTGCTTCTTTAGTCCATAGTTTTTATCTATTTTTCCTTTTTACTGAATCCAATTTTGAAATAAGAATTCCGAGTAGCAGCCTTTAGAAATGGAGTACTTCTAGTACTAATAACACTACACAGCATCTGTTTAGTGATCTCTCCGTCTGTCACGAAGATACACACGCACGAACTCTGAAAACCACATACGTACTCACACAAATAAAGCTCATTAATAACCCATCACAGGTTAGTACGAGAGCTACATTCTAATTCAAATCACGGTGGAGACTACACACGAAATGTAGCAATTATAATTTTATTTCTATCGTTTTTCTTTCACTTTCTAGAATTATTATTATTGTAATGTTCGCTTAAAACAAGAAAACCAAATAAATAACACGAGAAAGCACACACTTCTCTTAGAGATTTTTATTTCCCTTTTCGTCTATCAAAACCCTGCTAGCTTTTGTTTAATGACGAGACACATACCCACATGCTCACATGCTCCCACGCGTGGCCACAGAACGCACAATCACAATTAATCAAATAAAATACAGTTATGATATATAGAAAAATGTTAATACAATACACGTATATAACAAATATTGATACAATACAGTCAGGCAATTCTAATACAATACAATGTATACAAAAAAAAATAATACAATATAGTGTATATAGAAAATTGTAAATACATTACAACGTTACAGAAAGAAATAATACTACACATCATCTATAGACAAATATAATACTATATGTAGGAAAAGGTAGGCCTCGAGGAGGTTGTCTTTGATCCTTCTTAATGACTTCATCAATACCGAGCCTGACATTTATTTGGGTTTGTGGTGCTCAGATTACATGAATAATAAGAAAACTGAAATTAAATCTTTTTTATAACCTGTAATTAGAGAACCATCCATTCGCTATGTTTATCTTTTATCGACTTCCCGACATATTAGGAACGAACATAACGTCAAGATACTTTGAATCATTTTTCAAAAAATCATTTCTAATCTCTGGTGGGCTGAGTTAACGTTTATTATTTTACAACGCTTATTAACCTCCAGGCTAATTGCTTATTCATTAGTCATGAAGATAACTGAACCCTACAGTATGAGACTGAATAGGTTCGCTAATGAGAAAATTGTTAAAGTTAATTACCACATGTGAATGCACGGAAAGTACAGGTATGAGCTAGCGCATAAAAATGAATTTGGATTAAATTAAATGTTTTATAGTCGTGAATTGTGAAAATGATAATGTATAAAGTGTCAACACAGATTAAGTTATATGGAAACATTACTTATGCGAGAGACAGGTGAGAGAGGAATTGGAGATCGTTAGTATGAGAGAGGAAGTTGCAAAGGACAGGGTTTGGTAGAGACGGAAGATACGCAGTGACAGGTGCAACAGAAAGAAGATTAAGAAAAGAGATAAAGATGTTGAATATCCTCTCCTACCCC